>NW_024582589.1:703030-821603 GCF_018398535.1 Haplochromis burtoni | reverse complement strand
CCTAGTTAAATTTACCCTTTTTAATTTTTCATATTTATTTCCTATCTTATTCATAGCCTTTTCCTTTTTTGTTTTCTTTAGGTCACGAGCAGTTGTCCAAGCATTTCACTGCATATCGTACTGTGTATGACTGTGTACGACTGTGTACGACTGTGTACGTGACAAATAAAATTTGAATTTGAATTTGATGGATATTTGACAGGTGTGCCGACGCTGGCTGAGCAGAAAATGAGGCTTCATTAAACTCCACAAACATGAGTCACCGCTCATGTCAATCTCTCCATTGTATTTGGGGTGTCGGTGTGTTTTCTAACATATTTCATTGAAATATCTGATAAATAATATGGTGGTGCGGTCATACCATGTCACACTTCATCAAACAGCATTATTTTCACAAAACACTGGTAGGGAAGGTTTGAGTGCAGAGTTAGATTTAGTTTTAGTGGACTAAATATCACAAGATCATCCAAGGTTAAATCTGATTCAGAAATACAGAGTGAAAACGTTTGTCGTGTTTTTACCACTGAAAGTTTATAAACTGTGTTATTGTCTTTGACATAAAAAACAGAGTTTGTTGTTTAAAGAACTGTTGGTGAAACCTTGTCGTGTCAGAGACGGACAGCAGTCAAATATTACCTGGTGTTTCTATTTCTGAGCCACGCTCAGATTTTTAGTTTCCTGCTGAAAACTGCACTTGGTGTTTGTGGGTGGACTGTGAAGTTTATGTGTCCTGTATCTGTGCCGGCCTTTCTGAGCCGAGCTTATTGTCGTTCCTATTCAGAGACTGTTGTGCTGCTGATTTGACTCCCCAAGGACTGAACTGTATGTTCCCAAGCTAACCTACTCTGACTGTAACTCTGCCCAAAGACTGAGCTGGAGGTCCTCGTTCGCTCTGGTCCCTCAGATAATTCGGACCTGAAAGAGCGGCAGTCCCTATCTCCTGTAAAGTTGGCAGGGCGATCTGCTGAGCAGCTCCAGCTTCCAGCATCTGCTGTGAATTCTGCATATTCGAGTTACTGGATGCCACCAGCAGGCTCCGTTATGTAGGATCGTTACCATTTCATCCTTTTTGTGCCTCACATTGAATGTAATGGTCTTAGTTAGCTAACGACCTGTGGCTGTGTCGTGTGGCTTTATTTTGATCTGTTCTTTCATTAGGTACAGGATAGAAAAGGGCCATTTTCTGGCACTCTGTCACACGTTGGAAATTATGCTGCAAACCTGTAAACAAAATGAACCACTGTTGGAAAAAGCAGCCACTGTAGATGATGTTTTGGTGCACGTATCCTGTCGAAGAGAGGCCCAGTGACTCATGCCTTTGTTAATGAGCTGTGCTACATTTTGTTGTTGCCTGCCTTTTTAACAGGGCTGTGTGGGTTTTTTCTTATGTGGATGACTGGTGGATGATATCATAAAGCAGGCTGCAGCAGATGTTTCACATGGCATTTGGACAGGCATTTCTGTGGCTTACTTCACACAGAACAAATAATGGACCAGGTCTGGCTTTTGTCCTGAGTGCTGAGGCGGGTGAGAGGTGGCTTTTTAAAATCCCCATCCCATCTCTGCCTTTTCACAGGCATCAAAGCGTAGGTCACTTTTGCCATTTACCTGTATGGCAGTACTCCAGAGACTTGTTCTAATATCCTCCAATATCCTCTCCTTTTTATTTCTCAGATAATTCAGCGGCTCGATCATCGATTTTAGCATGACAGAGGGTGTTTCATTTCTGTTGGCAGACCCCATTTTGTAAAGAAATTCACTCACAGATCTGTGAGGTATTTTGGATGAAAGCCCTGAGAAACACTTCATGCTCTAACCCTTTTTCTTCTTTTTTGTTTTCTTACTTGGGTAGTTGAGCACAAAGTCCAACATGTTTATATTAAGCATTTCAACACCGTCTTTAATAAAACTGACATTTATGGCACAGATTGGTGAACAGTATACAATGATGGACGAAGTGTCAGGATCTGGGTGTGAAAGATATTTTCAGACCGTGTCCTCTCACTTTTTTGCTGACTGGAGGAAGTTTGATTCTCATGGTTTGTTCCAAAGACATTAGGCTTCTCATAACTGAGAGGCAGATGAGAAAAGTGTTAATGTCCAAATCCATCTGTGACGTGTGACAGCCAAGAGAAAGCTGACAGGAGAAAAAAATGGGGAAATATGGGGAAAGGCTGTTATATTGAACTAAAGGCTAGCTGGCATAATGGATTTCATGTGACTTTAAATGGTTAAACTAGGCCACTTTAAATTGCATATATTCAAACTAGTCATTATTGCATTGATTGCTGAGAAACTGTCAGTCTGAAACTGGAAACACTCCTACAAACCTGCATAGGTGGGGATTGAGGGAGGTCTCACAGGGCAGGCTATGTGGGGAGAGGAACCATGGTGCACATTTTGGAGCAGGATGGAAGACTGCTCTTAGACAGGGAAGATACGAATGGTGTCATGACAAGGTCCCAGAGTGTTGGCCGACATTTTGGAGCAGCAGCAATGGAGGCAACATCAAGTTTGGGCAAGACC
This sequence comes from Haplochromis burtoni, assembly GCF_018398535.1. NCBI lineage: Eukaryota > Metazoa > Chordata > Actinopteri > Cichliformes > Cichlidae > Haplochromis > Haplochromis burtoni. Next base: position 819,077 of record NW_024582589.1, on the reverse strand, counting down.
AATGCTATCCATCCAGTTCATCAGGGAGGGCGAGAAGCCTTCATCCTCCAAGCAGACCAGGAAGGGTCAGCAACATCATGGGAGATGAGGTCCGATCTGGGAATGAAACTTCACCTTCCTCAGGTCATGCACTCTGTGCAGGCCAGTCAAGTTCTTCCACACCAAACTCGCTCATCCATGTCTTTATGGGCTTTGTGCACTGGTGTGCAGTCATGCTGGAACAGGAAGGTCTATCTATTGTGAAAGTAATCAGTGAATTTGATGATTTGAACAGGTGAATGAATACTTTAGCAGTGCAGTGTGTTAATACCAAACTTTATTATAAATTGTTCAAAATTTACAGGCATTCTTGGTATCAAGTGGTTGCGCATTTGTGACTTTAATGATCCCACCAGTGTTCCTCTACCACTACCAGCAGGACAGACCATTCTGTTTAACAGCTACTGTTTAGACTGCCACAGAACTGTGAACAGAAATTCAAAGGCAGGTAATGCAACCAGTTTGACCAGTGCTGGGTCTCCAAAGCAAAGCACATCTCTCCAAGCTCCCTCTAGAGACGGCTGAGCTCCACTCAGATCGTCTCTTTTGGCTTCACAGTTCAGTTCCCGATTCTGGACACAGCTAAGTGTCTGCTCTTTTTTACCCACAGGCAAATGGACAGACAACAAATCAGTGCAATATGTGGTGCACTCCAGTCCACCGGGAGTTCACAGCTCTGCCACTGGCCTCTCACCTTGCTATCTGCTCCTCCCAGCCCAAGAGAGCGAGCTGACCTGTCCAGCATCACCTCCAATGCTGTCGTCACCTCTGTAGGATCACTAGGGCTGCCCTACTAAGAACCCAGGAACAGAATAAAAAGCCTCACCACCACTGACTCCCAACTGCTCATCAAGTTAGAAAGTTAACTGTTTTCCAAAAACATTTCCTTGAAAAGTGAGTCCATGAAACTAACCCCTAATTTCATTGGTCTGCTTGAAATTAAGGCACTCGTTAATTCCATCACTGTCCATCTGAAGCAAACCTAGGTACATCCACAAGTCCTGCCGCAAAACCCGGTTGAAGCATCTCTGAAAGAAAGAAAGCCTTCAAAAATATAAGTTAACAGATTTATCAGTATCATGTCTCTGTCACTGAGATACTTTAGCGGCTGCAGTCCCAGTGGTGTTTAACAGTCTGAGAACAAGTAAAGTTAAAAACAAATATGATCCAAGGTCAGGGAGTAAAAATAGCTGCTCTGTCATATCCAGTGTTCTTGAAAAAAGGAATGCCTTAAAGCAATGGAGTATGTTACTTAATTACTCAGCAGAGAAAGTAATTTGTTACATTATGTATTGTCTCATAATTACCATTTAACAACATAAACCTGAGGCTAACACATGCGCACTCAGTTTTACCATCACTCTACTTTGCTAGCTTGGTGTTAGCATGCTGCCTGCAAAGAGTCAACGTTGTGTTAATAGTATTGCACAGTCCTTTCTGTCCTGGAAGCAGTTTGCACATCACACTCTTCTCTTTTTTGCATCAAAAATAAAAGTGTTGTCCAAAATGCCATAACCACATAAGGCACATAACCTCATCCAAACCAAGTTAGGCTCACAGCGTGATTTACCATGGCTTTGTAAGTGAAGCACCTTTGTAGTACAAAAAGTATGAATACACATGTACGGATCAGCTCAGCATGCAATGATGATTCAGGGTTGTGTAGAACAGCTCATGAGTCAAGAATGTTAAGTCAAGTAAGACCGAGGTGTGTGAAGCAGGCTGCAGTTATATATGAGTTGATTATTGTCCAAAATTACCTCCCTTGAATTTTAAGTAAATGTTGGACAGCTCAGGGATCAAGCAGTCAGCTGACTCCCATCGATGATGAGATAATGCCTAAGATGGAACGCAAACAGGGGTCGCTGTTAGTAAAATATGAAGACCAAAAATGTTGCCAGGCCAAATACAGACCTGTGGGATAATTTGAGAATTCAAGCTTGCTATGAAAGTGTACGCAACACCCCATTTTGCAGTTTTTGCAGTAATAATTGTTTAGGTTGGGTGAAATAGTGCAGAACATACTGCTCGCAGTTTTGTTATGAAAATGTGCAGCAGCAGCTGTTCATTGGAAATGCATTAGTCATTACTGGCCACAGTTACATGTTGCATTAGTGTATGTGTCTGTTAATGTTATCCACAAAAATAAATCATATATATTGATATTAGAGTGATGTGATTTATTGCTGATACAAAAGTCTAAAACATGCAGAGGAATTAAAACTTTAAGAAACAACAAACATCTAGCTTTGAAACAGAAAAAACCCACATTTTCTACATATGCATTTCAACAGTGGAGCTCTCAGCGTGGAAAGCTTAAGTGTGTTACACACAGGTTCATGCTATCACCTCCAAGTGGGTCCTGTCAGACTAAACTATTTGGAATGGGGCAACATGACAGTGATGCATTACAGAATGCGATGGAATGATGAGGAGGGAAACCTGAGACAGGCTGTGCGTTCCTGTGCACAGTATTTTCACATACACCCATATGACCTCCTGGACTACCTCCATGTTTAATGCCAGGAAGTTTGGGTTATTTTGTATGCCAGACGGTTGAAGCTGTGTTCAGTTTACCGCATCTTATATCAGTTGCACGGAAGTAGCTGTAAGTAATCTGGATGCTACAGCTCTAAGCAGCTGTGCGCGCACCCGTGGATGGCAGTCACTTTCTTATGGCATTATTTTTGTGCCACTATTCTGAGCTCACGTAAAAAAAATTTGAGTGCATGTAAAAAAAAGTTTGCAGGTGCAAATGTTGTATTTTGACAAGAAATTTATTTTGAGCGAAGAAAAGCTGAATTTGAGTGAACAAAATTCATTCCTGCGTGCAAAAAATGTATTTCAGTGTTTGCTATCATCCACGCACACACACACACACACACAACAGCAGCCCCTCTCGCTCAGTTTTTGCATTTGCTCTCGCAATGTGTTGCTCGCGCTCTCAACATTTCTGCCCGTGCGCGCTCAACTCTTTCTCTACACCGTTATATTTGTGCCACAAAACCAGCCAATCACAGACTTGGATGCAAAAATATCAGATTGGCTGTTCTGGTCTCCAATCAGCTCGAAATGATGAAATGCAATATCCCAGAATGCATTTCATTCAAAACTCAAACGAGGCAGTGGCGGAGGAACGCAGAGGGGCGGAGTCTGTCTGGGTCCCAAAATAAACTTTTAAGATATTTTCATGCGAGAATGTTTCTGTGTAAACTTCAAATATCTGCTCGATTCATCAAGACATCACATATTTGCATAAGTGCTCTGACGTTTTCGGAGATAAAATAAACCAATTTTGAATACAAAGATTCCTTTAGAAGCAGAAATGTTGCTACTACATGTGTATCCTCAAAATCTTAAATCAAATTCAGTTTATGGATTATTGTACATTACAGGCAAAATGTACAGTTGCATTAAACTGGAAAAAATCAGATCCTCCTGCTATTGGTGCTTGGATAAATTCTTTGGCACAGTGTATGGCAATTCTCAAAGACAAGTTAACATATTTTGATGAGATTTGGAAGCCATTTAAAAACTTTATAAAAGAAGTAAACATCGGACAACTCCTGCAGGAGTGTGGATGAGGGGAAAATTGTTTAGTCTGTGCTAGCTATTTCTATTTCTTTTCCCTTTTTGTTTCATTCAATATGTATAAATGCATATTGTACTACTGTATGCATATTTCATGTGTTTCTATTTGATGTAGGTTTGGGAGAGAGCAGGGATGGGAGGTGAGGGGGGAGTGTTCTTATTACTGTGGCATATTGCTGTGAAAACAAACCTTTGTATGCTGTTGCAAAAAGCAATAAAAACATTGTTTAATAAAACTATGCTGAAGTCACAAAGTCTGGTGCTGATTATTAGAAGCTCAAAAAGCACAGATTGATAAATACTTTGGATTTTTGAGTAATGCAGTAGAAGGAAAGACAAAAATACAACAAACACTGTCTTTCCATTTTTAAAATTGAGAACCTGACTTCTCAAAGGGCCTGAAAGTGGATTTCCCCAAACTTCAAAACCTACCAACTCAAAGATTATTGCTGTAAGAATCCTTCATATGAAATCTGATCCCTGCAGTGGGCACAGGATTGGTTTCTATGATTTCCCAACTGTTCGTTCCTCCTTCACTGCCAGAACCACTTGTTTCAGGGTCATTTGCCTCAGAAGTTGCCTTAGTGGCTTGCCACAATCCCTTACCACAAATCCATGACTACATCAATCAAACCACTGCTGAAATTTGTTGTCAGTATGCTAAAAATCCACAAAACCTGTCCATAATGAGCTGTGCCCAAGATCACACGAGCTTTCCTCTAAAGCTTCATTTTGCAATTATTCTGAGAATTCATATGTTCTTATATGACATAAGCGCCTCTGATTATTTGGCTTTGATCAGTTATTTGTTGATCATAGGGGAGTGGATCCAGATGCTTTTCAACCTTCCTGTTTTTTCACACATGAACACTCAGCGCTCACTCTCCTGATACAGTCTGGCAGTTCACATGTGCAGTGTAGGCCAAAATACTGGGTAGAGTCCCAAGAGCCAAGAACCTTTAAACAGACAAGCCCACATAAAAGAAAGACCCTACTTATTGGTTCCAGTACCTGTGGGCCCAAAAACAGGTTGCAGCTCACAAGGTCTTCGTGTTCCTAAAGTGTTTGCACATTTTACCACAAAATATGGTAAAAAAAAGAAGAAAGACGTTTTATTCATAAAATACGACCTTAAATGGTTGAACAACATAGTCCACTGAAATCTTCCCACCAATATTAGCAATGCAAATCAAAGAATCAGCTTTCATCGACATATGTGCCACAAACATCACATCATCTGTATTCATGTGTAGAAATAAAAACACAGTTGTGTTGTTGTTAAAGAGGGAGGAGTTTAGAAAATAACTACTTTGACATATTGTGATTATTGTGGGTCTCATAACTTTGGACAGATGCTTTGCTATTCCTGGTTTTTATTATGAAGTGGAAGACTTTTGCATTTTGTGTGCGATCTGTAAACTGTAATGGAAAATCTAACACATACTATTGATAACAGAGAACTTAAGACTGGATTTATGTAAATGACATAAAAACATTGTTTATATTTAAAAATGGGGTGTTTGATAAAAGCAGCTGGATTACTTGGAGAGGACATTGCGCGACTGTCTTATCGCATTTACTTCACAATAAAACGAGTTGACGCACACTCTGGATTTTGTTAACGCAGTTACATGATTGCTGTGTCTTTCTTTGTACGAGACGCTTTGACCAGACCACAATGTCAGACTCTCTCCTCAGGGCAGGTTTTTGACATAAGAGCAATGTTTGATGGGAAGCGACAAAGAAAAGAACACATATGTTTGAGTGGCTGGGAAGTACAGCAAGTCATCCACCAATCAGATGGTTGAACCAGGGGTTGCTCTCTGAAAGGTTTCCTGGTTTGGACAGAGAGCACTTAGATATGGGGATGAGACATGTAGTATAAAGTGCTTTGAGTAGAGTAGAAAAGTGTTGTATAAGAACGAGTCTATACGCAACATTCAATACAAGAATAAAGTCCAGAAATTTCACATTTTATTTTTTTAAACTCTTAGCAGCAGAAATAGATTTTATTGATCCAACTGTTCTTTAAATTATTGTGATTAGCAAATGGACAAAGACTCTTTGGTGGAACATTTGTAAAGCATTAAACTTCCACACAGCATCACAGGTCAAAGACAGAAACGTCACCAGCACAGGGGCTGACCGGCCCGGTGGTACCCCCAGGTGGGCGTGGCTGTGCTGAATGCAGGGTTTCCTCTCACAGGTTTATTTCAGCTCATGCATCAGAAACTGCACAATAAGACTGTGCATGACATTCAAACAACACGAATAAGCCAACAGTGCTGTATATGGTTTTACTTTGGACCACATTCAGTTCCCATCAGGGGAACTAAAGTGGTCCCGTGTGTGGTGTTAGACTGCTTTGAAGACATCAGTGATTAATGTCTGTGTGAAAGTGTTCTGCTGTGCTGTTATGTCACTCCCTGCGTCTCTCTTGCTCTCTTCAGCGTGACACCTGATACCTTCCAGACTATGAGGATCGTGTCACTGGCATCATCGTGTGATGTTTCATTTGTTATAATGCGACGGTCTTTGATCCTGTGCTGTCGCATTGAAAACAGACGCATGAATAGCAGCGGTAGTGAAAGGAGCCTTTTTACTGCCTATGTGTATGTGCGCTCGACTGCATGTTTTCCTTACAGCACTGTGTTGTTAAAATGCTGTGACACACACACACACACAGTTTCATGGTATGAGTGTACTATACATGCACAGTTCCTGCAGGTGAAAAAAATGGATGCTTTATGTAATATAAGTCAACCCTGTGATTTAGATAGAGGTGCACGGCCGAGATCAAACCAGTGACTCATATGAAAATGTCATTTTGGCACAGCATGGCAGGGGCAGTCACTGTAAAGATGACTGATGAAAACTGTAACAGTACCTGAAACTACAGCTAGCTGTTAGCTCACATGTGACGCTTTTTGAAGTAGAGATTTAGACCCGGATAAAACAAAACACATCTGGTGTTTGGGTTGATGGACCAGGCCGCTGTATAAGTTCAGCACAGGTAGCATGTATGAAAACTGTTTAATTAAACTATATACCATAATTACTGAGACTAGTAGCAACGCATTCATAGCCAGTTTGTATCTAACTATGTTAGTTAGGCATGGATTAGGAAAGCAGGTTTTCTAAACCAGGTGTGAGGAACTCCAGGCCTCGAGGGTCGATGTACTGCAGGTTTTAGAGATCACCTGGGGCAACACACCTGAATCCTGAACAATTAGTTAATTACCAGGCCTCTGGAGAACAGTTTAATTTATCCATTTAAACGAGCTGTGTTAGATCAAGGACACATCTAAAACCTGCAGAACACCTCGAGGCCTGGAGCCCCGCTCTAAATAAAAGCGTTCATTGAAAACTTACAAACAGTCAACTTACCTTAAACAGTGTTAGCTGTATTAGTGCACCAGTGACCACTGTTGGGGAGTAATGGAATACATGTACCGCCGTTACGTATTTAAAATACAAAATATGAGTAACTGTATTCTGTTACAGTTACCGTTTAAAAAGGTGGTATTCAGAATACAGTTACTTTGTTGAAATAAATGGATTACACGGCGGTCTTTTCCTGTTCCATACGTTAGGCTGCCCCCTCTCTATTTTTGGTAAAACCCAAACAAAACACGCGAGGCTCTAATGTCTGTGTCTCAATCTTACGGCCCAATGTCAAGCCTACTTGCGGCCGCATAATGACGTGAAGAAATATTTTTAAAAATTACTGTTCAAAGAATTATTTAATATGAAGGCAACAGGCAGAGTGTTACAGCCCAGTTGTAAGTAAGCTATTAAGACTCGACTGTACACTGTGTTCGTGTTTTCCTCTGAAACAATAAGTTCTGCAGGAGCAGCCTTTCAACGCCTCTCTCTGTCTCTCGCTAGCAAAGTCGACCCAGACAACAAAATGGTAAATGGCCTGTATTTGTATAGCACTTTACTCAGTCCCTAAGGACCCCAAAGCGCTTCACACCACATCCAGTCATCCACACACTGGTGATGGCAAGCTACATTGTAGCCACAGCCACCCTGGGGCGCACTGACAGAGGCGAGGCTGCCGGACACTGGCGCCACCGGGCCCTCCACCAGTAGGCAACGGGTGAAGTGTCTTGCCCAAGGACACAACGACCGAGACTGTCGGAGCCGGGGCTCGAACCGGCAACCTTCCGATTACAAGGCGAACTCCCAACTCTTGAGCCACGATCGCCCCATGGTTCCAGCTACGAGCCCGACACGAACCCGACGTATTAGCCAGAGGTCCCTTTACTACGGTTCGGAGCCGCTGACCTGTTTTATATACGTGTGGAATAGTTTTCTATACGAGATCGCTGCAAAAAGTGCAGCCTTACCTGATGTCCACCTACTGTTACTCATTATATTAAGATTTAAACATCTAGCTGGTGTTGGTGTGGAGAGTAACCTTCAGTAATAGTAATAAATCACACAGCAATAGTACATTCATGTAGTTGTAAACAGCATAATAATCAGTGTTGGGACTAACGCGTTATTAAGTAACGCGTTACAGTAACTACGTTATTATTGTGGTAACGAGCACGGTAACTAGTTATTATGCCAAAATCAGGAACGCGTTAGTCGTTACTGGGATTTAGATAGGGTCGTTACTCGTTACTTCGTGTGGTGGCTATCGCGGAGCTTCCACAGATTCAGTAACATTAGCAAGTGGTGGAGGCCAGCAGGTGGATGAAGGAAAAGGGACGCAGAAGGAAAAGAGACCCGAGGCGGCCGCCGGTCCAAGTGTGAACTGAACTTCAGGTAAGAAGTTATGACCTGCAGTCTCTCTGGGTCAGATATGAACCAAGTTTAGGTGGAGTTTATTTTCGTTATTCTGACTTTTTCCGTACTGCGTGCTAGCTAGCATGACGGAGTTTCTATACAGCTGGGTGGTGCTATGAAGTTAATGATGTTGAACTTTATTTTGTTCATAAGTTATTAGAGTTGCCAACCGTCCCGTCTGGTATTCAGAGAAAATATTACGCGTTTCTTATTGAGGTGAAAAGGAACAGTTTGTCCCGTAATTCAGCTACAATGAAAAAGGCACAAAGCTGGAGTTATTCTGTGTCTTTGCTGCACAGCTGCCTCTTCTTCTTTCATTCTCCCCCTCCCTCTCCCGTTTCTACTTCAATCATGAAACTGATCAATGATCAGCTGATCGGCTCTCTTGTTTGTTTATCGCTCACTTTGCGCCAGAAAGAGGAAACCAGCGGATGTCGCGCTAAACAACAGCAGCACGTTTAAGCTTGATCAGCTGTTGTTAGAATTTATTTAATATTAATTTCTAGTATCAGCTGATGTTTGCTGGAGCCACAGCTGTAAAGCTGCTGGTCATGATATGGTTTGGTTATCTGGTGAGAGGGAAACATGAAGATGAAACCAGGAGATGTCCTTACTGAATCATCAGAGCTGAACAGGTGATGGAGAAACAGGTTTACCTTTTAGGTGACATGAATGAGTTGAAGGGAAGTTATGAACTGTTTCTGAGAGACAAATAACACCAGGATCCTTTTTTAGGTAGCTGACAGCTGGTAACTGTGCAGGGGCGGGTCTAGCAAAGTGTTGCCAGGGGGCCAGGTAGGGCATTAACAGGGAAAGGGGGGCACAAAGAAATACTTTTCTTTCTTATTCTCATTTAAAATGTCTAGCTTTTAAAAAATAATTATCTGAATCTTACAACAAACGATTGATAGATTGATGCATATATACCATCAGAACAGTGAACATCACTGTCACAACAGTGTTTGTTTTCATTCAAAGGCTTTATGATTTTTCCTATAATGGTGGGCCGGTCTCTAGTCAAAATGCCCGGGACGATTTTCTGTCCCAGTCCAGCCTCTGTATGCAGCTCATCTGCAGTCTGGTGTTACCTACATCTTCCTATTCAGAAGGCAGAATTTCCGAGTTCTGAGTACAATCGAAAGCACCACGACTGCAGTTTTTGTGTTGGATGTAAAAGGCGCACATGACCTGTGACGTAGGCTAGAATCATGGCAGCAGTCAATGACGGTCCAGGCGTGGGATTTCTCTCGTGGAAATATGCACATTATCTTTTCCTTTCTATTGGTAGGTGGCACAGTGCACTTGTGGCAAGTAAGCAAGCTAGAAGACTGGCAAAGTTATGGAAGAAACACATTAACAAGAGAATTCTGAGTAAAACCAAAGTTACTTTCTCTAGTAACTAGTTACTTTGAAAGTAACGAGTAACTTGAAGTAACTGAGTTACTTTTGAGAGAAGTAACTAGTAATGTAACTAAGTTACTATTTTAAAGTAACTTACCCAACACTGATAATAATATATTAAGTAATCCAAAGTATTCAGAATACGTTACTGTCGTTGTGTAACGTAACGGAAAATGTTACAAAATACATTTTGGGGCATGTAATCTGTAATCTGTAGTGGAATACATTTGAAAAGTAACCTTCCCAACACTGCCAGTGACAGCTGATAAAATCTGCTAATGTTATTTGAGCTAGAATGGGCTGTTTGCTAAAAATTCAAAACTCGTGTTGTAAGGGTTCCCGCAAAGATCACAGCCAGATGTTCCTGGCTGGTGTTTCTTGGGACTTGTTTAGCTGATTTTGTTTTTTGTACCTTGCTACAAATATCCTGATTAATGGGAGTCTCTGAGGACTGAGTCGCCAAGAGGCCATTACAGGAACTGCAGTTTCCCGTGCCGTGAGTTCCAGGAGTGAACAAAACCATGAATTTACTGTTATTCTGTGTGTGTCTGTGTGTATTTGCACGTGTGTTGCATGTCCTGCAGATTGCTTGTTCTCTGGCTGACTGAGTCACTGTGGAACGTTGCCTCCCCTCAGAAAGACTCATCAGCGTGGGCTGAGGTGAACTGCTCTAGTGTAAACTTGTTAAGCAAACACAGCGTGTTATGATTAAACTCATGCTGTCTCAGTGAAGCGCGATATGCGACTTAGAGCATAGCAGCTGGGGAATGTCTCCACTATCGTCTCCTCTTGTTGTTGTTTTTCCTAATTTCTCCTTTTTTCTTCATTGCAACTTTTCCCTCTGCACAGTTTGTTTCTGTCTGGCCGTCAGCCAGCGTGGAGCAGAGGCCGCTCCGCAGGATCAATGCCCGCTGGCAGCTTCGGCAGATTCTAGCCATCCATCAGTCCCGTCTCCTTCACATCACAAAAGACAGTTTTGTTTTGAGAGGCAAGCATTTAAAATGTGCAAGGTCTCAGAGTGGAAGTGAATTAGTCATTGTTGGTGTCTTGAGTGGGACAGCAGGCTGGATCTCAAAGGTGCTGCTCTGTTTTTCATTAACTTGACCTTTTCTGGCTGGTGGAGCATTCAGTTTGTCACTTCTGAGTATACAGCTTTAGCACAATCTGTGCTGTCTGCTTTGGAAAACCTTGCTAAATTCATCAAGTCACGTGATCTGTGCACATGTCAGGGTGCAAACACGTTTGCTAAACTGTTGCTACAGTCATGAAAATGCTCCGGCTAGGATGACAGACACTACAAAGAGCCGGTGACACTCGTTTCTCTCTTTGCCCTCTGCTTTTCGTTACAGCCCGGATGATTGTTGAAACATTGGAGGAGAGGGTAACTAACCCGGCCCTTATTTTGTAACATCTCCATGGCAACGTAAATCTATGTAGGCACTGGAAAAACCCCAATTTAGACCTTACCATTTTTTTTCTTTGAGGGGAACAACAAAGGGGAAGAAGTGAGAGACTAATGCCTCCTTATGTCACTCAGATGTGGTGTTAGATAGTGTGCATGTTGTTTCTGCTAACACTGAGTTACACAGTCTTAATTGTGTGTGTCAGTGTGAGACGCTGGCAGCAGTTGCCAGCTGTCACTTGCGATTAGGAAAGCAGCTGAGTGTAAAACATATGAAAGCGACAGTGTTTGAACAGTTACATGTGTTTTCTTCTTCAGCCTTCACATATTAAGTCTGGTATTAAATAAAAGATTAAAGTACCAAGTCTCACCCAACACAGGACAACTGTACTTGTGCTACATACTAATATACAATATATACAGTACACAAAACAATATGCACTATTGTGTGCTGTTATAAGCAATGACAACAAGTTTGAAACAAAGCCTAAACCTGACCCAGTGAGAATAAGAAAAGAAAGCCAAAAAACAGTTCGATTAAATGCAACAGTTTTAACCCAATTAAAATGCCCATTTTAAGAGCAACGATCAGGATATTTATAGTACGGTAGGAAAACTGCATCTTTTCTTTTTCATAACTCTGGGGTGTGGAGATCCCGGCTGACAGTTGTCCCACGATAACGAGCTGTCTATTGGGCCTCAACACTAACCACAGAATGTGAGCCAGATGTTACCACATGCTGTGTGACGCAGCACATCCAAGCAGTAAAGTAGAGAAAAATTCTATTATTTTATTAGATTAATAATTAGCGCTATTTGAATGATTTGTCTGGACGTTGGATCTGGACATGTCAAAATAATAAGGACATCATCTTCATCGTTACATCAAGCAGAAATCTCTGGGGCTGAAAAGCTTTTTGTTTGAATTTACTCATTAAATTTATTTATGTAACTCTTTACAAACAACACGTGGCCAAAGTGCCGCACAGCAGAAATATCAGCAATGGGAATAATAAATACAATAAATAAATAACAATAAAATACCCACTGAGTGAATAAAAAGTGAGTTTTTTACCTGGATTTAAAGAGCACTGATGTAGACGGCCTAGTGTGAAGTTCAGCTGTGATTTAGGGACTGAGAACAAGCTCAGCTGACTGGAGAGAACGAAGGGGCGTAGGGCGAATATACAGTTGCCAGACCATTTAAGGATTTAAAAACCAGTAAAAGGATTTCAAAATAGATTCTAAATTCAATTGGAAACCAGTGCAAGGAGGGCAGAACAAGAGTAACATGCTCAAATTTTCTTTTACCAGTTAAAAAGCGTGCCGCAGCATTTTGCACCAGTTGCAGGTGTGCCAGAGTGCCCTGGCCAGCCCCTCGGGCCCCTCTGGCTTGGCAGCTTTTTGATGGACTCTTTATTTGCATCACTGTCTAAAACATTGTGATGTTAACTAACTACTGACTGTTGGCCTATTACAGACATATACTTGGTATTTCATAGATATTTCCAAATGGAACTTTTTCCGGTGACATGATGACATGCTACGTGCCGCTCTGGAATTCTTTCACGATACCTTTTTTATCAATTCAAAGCAAAGGAAACAAACCAAAATAATAAAGTTATATATAAATGTAGACATTGGACGGCTGTTTGATGATAGGTTCATAATCAGAGCTGTGCTGAATCACCACCGATGTTGTGGACAAAAACGTTCTAATGTTATTTTGTTTGTGTGGTTTGAGATAACAGGAAAATAACAGTGTTTCATCCGTCTTTGCTGGGATGGAGCGTCTCACTGCAATTATCTGACAGATCAATAAAGTATATTCCTGCATTTATTAGAACTAAAATAAGAATGAGGAACCTGCTTTGGAGATGACAAGTGATTTATAGACAGTTAACTAATTGTCCATCCTATTAAATAGCCTTTGAAGATCATGAAAAGCCTTTTGTTGAACATTTAACACAACTCGAAAACTGGTGTTGTGTTTGATAAGCGATTGAAGTTGGTGAAAAGTTTCAGCACGTCTGATTTCAAAGACTGCTGGACAGATTTCAGGGCCGACACTGTACATGCTTTTCCCACAGAAAAACATTACATCTGAAAATAGTTTGAGTGAAGGATCTGAAAAGATGAGCATTTCTGGATCATCATCTTTATTTGTGCAAACTGGTTCAAACAGGATCAAGAGTTTGTTTTAAATATGTTGAAAAACACGAATATAAATACATTCATTGTAAATAAGTGCTGCTGAATGCATCCTGTAAAGGTTTCATTAAAAACACACAATGCTGGAATCACACATGTGGCTGTGCTCTCGGCTCTACTTCAGCCCTTCAGTGCTTCACTCTGAAACAAGCGAACAAACGAGACCAAAACATTCTTGTGGCTGAAGTCTTCACCGTGAACCCCACAGTCACAGCTCGCATCCTTCAGATTGATGGATTCAAGCCACGCTCTCGCTTCCTTTAGAGGAAGGGCTTCTGTCTAACCCGAAGCGGTACGAAGCAGGCGCCAGTGAATTCAGCTGAAGCTGTTTGTGCTGAGTCAGATGTGAGCTGTCCTGTATCCAAACGGTGCTAATAAGCAGGGATCGATCACAGCAAACTTTCAAACATCGTTACAGGCAGAACGTCCGAGTCATTCAAAGAACAGCTTCAGGTGTGTGAGAGAGCAATCATTAACTGTGAGCTTCTGTGAGCCCATAGGTTACACCTTTAAGGTAAAAAGACACATGCAGGACTACGTACAGTAAGAAAGAACTACAGCTTTACAAATGAAACCCACAAATGGGTGTTCCTCAGTAAGTTCCTCATAGTTCGTTGGTGAGCTGTTCTTCTTCAAGATGAAATGACAAACAGTATAACAGATGGGTTCTTGAGAGCTGCTTTTCTCACAATCTAGGTTAAAAAACAGATGTGATAAGTTGGGTTGGGTCTGACTGTGAAACTACACGCTTATTAACTAATTACTAATGACTGACAGTTTGTTAGCCAGTGAGCATGTTGCTTCATACCACAGATAATCCCACAGATAAAGGGAAGGACCGATATTTACACACAGACTTTAGTTTGCATTCAAAACGAGGGACCAAGCCCAGAAACTAAGCAGGAAATTATTGACAGAGGTCAGGACAGAAAGCAGCTTTCCCATCTACAGAACCAGAGGTCAACCACAGCTATTGCCAGATGCAATGCAGGTTTAAAGCACTTCCGCATCGTCCATGCTTCATATATCTACAGAGACAAACAGTGTCCAACACTAGACAGGTATTCTCAGACAGGTGGGCAAAGGTTTGAAAATCCCTGCGTCATCCTGCAGCTGTGCAACTATGTTACTATTTATGGAAGAAAGTCTGTTTTAAGAATATGAGGTTCTGGCTCAATATAAGAAGCCAATGGGAATTTCTGTGTATGTAGACAACAACATGTCTGCAACAGCAACTGAAGTTGTTTATCACAGTTTATTGTCACATTTTGACAAACTTAATCCAATTCAGCTGCAAACCAATAGCTGCTGTAATAAGATGGCAAAGACTCGTTTTTATTGACAATTTGTTGCTGTTTTCATGTCCGAAAAGTTGAAGACTCAGCTGTGAGTGGTGCCAGACCTGGTCCTGTTCTTCAAAAACCCTTTTGACAGCAAACAACCTCCAGCAGAGCCAGGCTCAGGGAGTGGCAGCCATCTGCACTTCCAGTTGTGGATGAGGGAGGAAGATGGGACAAAAGACCGGCTGTGGAAGACAGATAAAGAGTGGTGTATAAACACATAGTGAGTGAAGAAGAATCACCCAGTGCATCATGGGAATCCCCGGCAGCCTACGTCTATTGCAGCATAACTAAGGGAGGATTCAGGGTCACCTGGTCCAGCCCTAACTATATGCTTTAGCAAAAAGGAAAGTTTTAGCCTAATCTTGAAAGTAGAGATAGTGTCTGTCTCCTGAATCCAAACTGGAAGCTGGTTCCACAGAAGAGGGGCCTGAAAACTGAAGGCTCTGCCTCCCATTCTACTTTTAAATACTCTAGGAACAACAAGTAGGCCTGCAGAGCGAGAGCGAAGTGCTCTAATAGGGTGATATGGTACTACAAGGTCATTAAGATAAGATGGGCCTGATTATTAAGACCTTGTATGATTTTAAATTCTGGATTTAATGAGAAGCCAATGAAGTACAGCCAGTATGGGAGAAAGATGTTCAACAGTAACTGGATAATTGACTGACAAGCAGCTTGTGGCCCGATGAGGCCACTTCCACATTATTTTAAGACAAATCAAGCAGATTGAAGATCTGGAGTTGATTCCAAGTGTTGATCTTTCACTTGGTAGCTGTCCTCTGGAACTCTCAAGACATGATCTAAAGAGATGATAAAGTAAGATGAATGGTATGGTACACTAATTTTTTTGTCAGTTCAAAGCAGAGGTGGAGCCAGACATTTGAAACACCCGGGGCTTAGCCCAAAAGGGTAGTATGCATGTGGGATTTTCTTTTCCCTTGGGGGAGGGGGAGAATATGACTGAAAGATTAATAGGCTCTGTTTTGAGTTTTGTTCAAAAATGAATGACTTCATATAGGGAAAAATATATATCACATGTGCAGGACACCTTAAACTAGTTTTTTAATTAAGCAGCAAGGCAGAACAAAGTCGGGGCTGCATCAAGACACGAGGACTAAACCCCAATTCAACCAGACCCAGAACTGATCCGGAATTAAAACAGGACTACAACAGTTCAAAATCAGGACTACTGAGGACTTAACCAAGACAGAACCAGAATCAGAACTAGATGATAGTAGCACTAAAAATCATCATAGACCTGCACTACACTTATTTTTTAATTCTACCAAAGTACACTATTTAGATTGAGAAAAGTTTATATAATTATTTAGCCTTGTTGTGCAAACAAGCCTGCATAACTTAATAAATATAGAATTTGAAAAATAACAAACCTAAAAAGAAACACTAGGTACGAGATACATGAGGACCTATGATACGGTGATACTTTTGGTAAACAACCATTTGACTAACATGTGTGTCTCACCTGCTCTTGTTCATCTCTGTTCTGTCCTCATTCTCTCTCTCCCTCTCTGTTCCTCTCTCTCCCTCTTTGTGCTGACAATCATCAAATATACAGTTGAAACCAGATATTTACAAACTCTTCAGATCAAAACACTTTTTTAATTGTAACATCAAATCAGACTAAATGTTTATTTTTTTAGATTGATAAATATAAAAAACATATTTGTTAACTTTAAGAGTAAAGAGAGAAACTATCTGTATTTCTTAATTGTAAATGGCACCAAATTGTATTCAAAATTGAGCCACACTTATGGAGCTCCACAGTTCTTTTCCTGGTGTTTTGGTTGACATCTCTTGATTTTCCCATGTCAAAGAAACAGGCTCTGTGTTTTGCCTTATATGCATCCACAGCTGTGCCACCAATTTACTCACATGGACTCTACTAACCTATCAGAAGCTTCTTCAGCTCAGAATGGAATCGTCTGGAGTTTTCTTATTAATTAACAATAAACTTAGTGTACATGTGCTCCTAAATTTGATCAAAGTGATAAAAAATAGACAGCTCTGTCTCTCTTTATTCTGACATTTAACTAATTCAAAATATATTTCAATATTTATCTAAAACAAAAGTTTACTCTAAATTGATGTTGTACAGTAAAAATGTTTTATCCCTAAAGTGTAAATATCTGGTTACAAATGTGAATATCCTGCTGTGTACTGAAATCCCTCTTGTTTTGCATAGAAATATACTGAACAACATACAAAGCATAATATATAAAATAACATTTACCTGAGTTTTTTCTTTGAAAGAAGCCTCTAATGTCCATTCTTATATTTCAGTACATAACTGAAACCGATTTAGTCGGGGAGGGTAAGAACTGAAAATATGAAATAAACACACGTAAGCTAAGACTCTTAAAAAATAGCATTTGTTCGGCTTTTCATTTCGCCATTTGTTGATTCACTTGAAGAGCAATTAACGTAATATATCAATCTTTCGTGATTCACCGTCATATTTACATTATTTGTACAGTACGAATGATTTGCTTTGGTACCTGGTCGAACTTCAGTTGTCCTCTGTCTGCTTGGCTCTGTTTCTCTAACAGCGCACTCACAGGCAGCAGCTGCCCCGCCCCCTCGCTCAGTTGCTTAGTGCCTGAGCTCGGATCATACCAATATCAGGGGGGATTCACGCACAGTCGTAAATTCCCACAGTGTGCACTATGTGCTTCGAATATTGTGTGTACTTTTTGTTTTATACAGTTGTCAGCCAGGCATCTAACTATGAAAAAATTACACTCCAAAATACCCCGGGCTTCTGACAAAACAACCCGGGCTTAAGCCCAGTAAGCCACCCCCACGCTCCGCCCCTGGTTCAAAGGTCGTCTGTATCTACAAATATATCATATAGCTTGTATATATAGGTGTGCTGTCTTGTTTTTAAGCACCGGCCTCTGTATCGGACCTGATTCTGTGTTCTGGGAAAAAAGAAGAAGGATCATTTGTTCTCTGGACAGCTGAGACAGTCTGTGTGTGTGTGTGTGTGTGTGTGTGTGTGTGTGTGTGTGTGTGTGTGTGTGTGTGTGTGTGCGTGTGTGTGTGTGTGTAAGAAGTGTAGACACTGTATTGGAAAAGAACATATGTTAGTGACTGGTCATTAGCTTGGTAAGTGCACTATAGGACTAACCTCACATGTGCTGCACTTTGCAGACTTCCATTCGTCAGAATAACACATTATCTTGAAAGCTCCTGAAAGCACCAAGCATCAAATCATTCCCACTTCCAGCATGGAAAAATCTGTCTCCCACTGCCATAAAGGATGCCTTTAAGGCAGGGGAGCTGCTAACTGTAGGTCCTGAGAAACAACACAGAATCATACGTCAGCTCAGGGTTTCTCTCTTTGAGTCGTAGCTGCTTAACCTAAAATGATGTTAGGAGAAAGTCTGGGATCAGCTACGTAGCTTTGAGGAGAGGAGGGGGAAATGCATGCTTGAAACCTTCGGTGGGGAAAAACAGTGGTCACTGTGTGGACCTGCCATTTCTCTCTGTCTGTGTGTGTGTGTACGGTGCGCTGGGTTTTGTGCAATGCCAGGACCTCACCTAGATTCTTGCCTTCTAGTTTTTGGAAACTGTTGGAGAGCCACGCGTGTCTCTGTTTGGGAGCCTGGGATCGTCACCGCCGTGTAAGGTCTGATCATCGCACACTGTAAATAAACTGCAGTTAACCTGAGACGTGTTCATGACAACAACAAACAGACAGAAGTCCCCGAAATCAGGAAAGCCCAAACATCATTTACTCGGACGCAACTGACCTCTCACAAGACGTTAATCATAACCATCACAAATTATTAACCCTGTAATATCCACCATGTGACCAGCAACCTGATTTAGGTTCAGGTCTTGACAGTGTGGCAGGAATGATGCTGAAGATGTCGTTAATTAATATTTCAGTTTTAAATGTGACCAGTTCATTTTTTCAATTCATTTTTTCAATATATCACAGGCTTCAAAGATCTGCAAATTAAACCATGAGTGAAACATTCCTCACCTTTGGATGCTGCCGGCCTCCTTAAGCCTCTGACAGCTGACTGTCTCTGTGTTTGTGCCTCTCAGCACATCAGTTGGTGAGCACACCTTTTACTACAGCAACGTCATATTACAGAAATAAACTGCAGTGGTGACAGATTCAAGTTCACATAAACAAGGAGTCTTCACATGTCGTGGACAGAGATGGGCAGTAATGGCAAGGCAAGGCAAGTTTATTTGTATAGCACAATTCAACAACAAGGTGATTCAAAGTGCTTTACAGAGACATTAGAAACAAAAACAAATAAAAAGCATGATTTAAAATTGATTAAAACAAACAAACTAACTAAACACACACATTTCACACCTGTTCGCGCGATCTGAACCCTTATCGTAAGGGGAGCTACCAGTAATGCGTTACTTGTAACGCGTTACTGTAATCCCATTACTTTTTTCAAGTAATGAGTAAAGTAAGGGATTAGTAATGCAAAAACGGTAATTAGATTACCGTTACTTTCCTGTAGGAACGCTGCGTTACTGCGTTACTAAAACCGTGATTTTTTGCCAGAACGTCTCATGACAATGACGTAAGCAAGCGCGCCGTTCGTGACAACAGCTGTGTGCAGATCAACAATGGATCATATATGGAGTGCAGAGAGAGTATGAGCGTGCAGCGTTTAAAGCGTGGAAGTACTGACCTTACTTTGAGTTTGATTCCATAAAAAGTGACAAAAACATTAGTGTCCGCTGTGCGTGGGAAGAAAACTTCTTTTTACAGCGAAAAAACCCCTAAACTTCCAACAAGCACCGAGTAGCTACGACGTAATGGGAAACTCACAGAGAAACTCGCGGATTCTTCCACTGACCGCGGCACACCTGCACCAGGGTAACCCTCCGCCTACCCCACTCCTGCTTTACAGGTGAAAATAGAGCAACAGGACCGCTGAGTCTTTGACTTTATTTATTTTCTGCTGTGTTTTACTTGCATCTATTTGAAAGACTGAGTGTAAACACAAAAAATATTTTATTTTATGTGCTGGAATGTGCAGAAAATAGGTTTAAATGTTAAACTAATTTCTTCCAGTCAGAGAATGTTGCATATAATTAAATGTTTGCTTGATGCATAAAGTTAAAAGATTAAAACTAATAAAACAAGTTTTAAAAAGAGACTTTTCCATTTGATTACATTTTGTATGATGGATTATGCAGAAAAAGTAGAATTGGGCTGAAAGATCTATCGCTTTATCACCTGTTCAGGTTGTAAATCGTGTTAAAGAAGTAACTATCATCAGTCCATAAAACCTTCTTCCAGTCTTCAGTAGTCCAATGTTTCATGGCCCAGACAAGCCTCTTTTTATCTTATTCTGACGTCTTCTTTCTTGCTGCAGCTCGTCCTGTCAAACCTGCAGCTTGAAGTCTTCTCCTCACAGCTGAAACTGAGACTTGCTCACTACGACCACTATTAAGCTGTGCTTGAAGCTGTTGTCCTGTGAGCCGCCTATCACCAGAGATGGGCAGTAACGCGCACTAAGTACTGTACTTGTAACAAGTACATGTACTTGTTACAAATTAATTAGATATTAATTTGGGGTTAATATCTTACCCAAGGATATTCGGCATGCAGACTTGGGGAAGCCAGGAATCAAACAACCAACCTTCCGATCAGTAGACGGCCTGCTCTACTGCCTGAGCTACAGCCACCCCAACTGGTAGTGTATATCTGAAATTTAAAATCTTTAAGTTTCTGACTCTACTAAATTATACTTCTTTAGCATGTTTTGATAATAAGATAAGATAAGATAACCTTTATTAGTCCCACACGTGGGAAATTTGTTTTGTCACAGCAGGAAGTGGACAGTGCAAAAGTTATGAAGCAAAAATTAGAATACAATAAGAATAAAATACTGTACACAACTATATACAGTAGAATAAAATATACAATAGGATAAAAATAGAATACAAATGCTTATACAACTGAGTAAAAATACAACTTGTCAGAGTTTTGCACTTAGTGTTATTGCACATGTGTGGATGTGTTTGATCAGTTGGAGGCTTTGTTGTGGAGTCTGACAGCCGTGGGGAGGAAAGACCTGTGAAATCTCTCCGTCCCACACCGTGGGTGCTGCAGCCACTGAAGGAGCTGCTCAGTGCTGTCAGAGTCTCCTGCATGGGGTGGGAGATGTTGTCCACCAGGGATGACAGCTTAGCCACCGTTCTGCTGTCACTCACCACCTCCACTGGGTCCAGAGGGCAGAACAGAGCTGGGCCTGCGGATCAGCCTGTTCAGTCTCTTCCTGTCCCCGGCAGAGATGCTGCCGCCCCAGCAGACCACACCGTAAAAGATGGCTGAGGCCACCACAGAGTCATAGAAGGTCTTCAGGAGTGGGCCCTCCACTCCAAACGACCTGAGTCTCCGCAGCAGGTACAGCCTGCTCTGCCCTTTCCTGTAGAGGGCGTCTGAGTTATGAGTCCAGTCCAGTCTGTTGTTCAGATGAACAGAAAGGTACCTGTAGCTGTCCACAGCCTCGATGTCCATATCTTGGATGTTCAGTGGTTGCAGTGGAGGATGTTTGTGCCTGTGGAGGTCTACCAGCAGCTCCTTGGTTTTATCGTTATTATTAATCAGATCTGATCCACCCTGGTCCCTTGGTGTTAAAAACCAAACAACCATTAGTTTCTGTAGTTTTTGCCACAGTGCCCAAAGTGCGTCTTTTGTGGAAACATTAAAACTGTAATGGGTGCTTATGCAAGGCACTTGTTATTATCCATAGTAAATTTGCAGTTATTGAGACACATAGTTGAACAGGGAGGAACTTAGGCCAGACAACAGAGCTGTGACAGTGACGGTGACGGTGTTCAACCTTTCTTTTCCCCAAAGCATAGTTTTTAAGTTCAAGCTTGTTTGTGCATTAATTACTTATAGGCTGGTCTACTGAAATTCATTAATATCACGTTGCTCTATAGTTCCCTTTCAGCTGAAGCAAGAGAACTAACTGGGACTAGAAACAGGGACAATGTTTGGCACTCTGGTTCCTTCAGCTGGTTCTTCTATTATGGAACCAGCTTGGATTCCAGACTCTTAAGATTAGGACATTTATTTCTAACATTGCAATGTAGCATAAAGATGGTCGTTGTGTTGTTGGAAAATTTATCTGGAACCACTACAGATTGTCTCATATGGGTTTTATGACGTTCTTATGACTGAAGAACTGAGCCTGGGTTATTACATGTCAGCGATTGAGTGAGTGTACAAAGACCGTGAAATCAAAGGTGCTCTGCATGCACTTCTTTGATGCCTTGGCTCAGCAAAGGAACTTCACAGCCAGCTGTTTACAGCACTCCACATGCATTTCATTCTGTAACGCTGGTCATTCTGACGTTGTGGTTCAGTCAATGTGAAGAAAGGGCAACTTAAAGCCTCACAGGTTCCCATGAACTGGGAAACATCAGCCCCTCATGCTCATTAGCCACGTGAGTGGGGCCTGAATAGATGGACAGGCCTCCATTTTGAGAAGAGGAGGGGGAAGTTCAATCAAAACCCGCCTGATTCTTGGCTGAGGCCCGCGTCAACTGCTGTGTTGTTGTGTAAAGCAGATAATGTGATTTCCGGACAAGAGTTCTCTTCACACTTCTCTGCAGCAGCGGCCCACTGTGAGGTAAAACTCCTTAAGATGAGCTCCAAGAGGGAGATTTTCTAAATACACTGGACTTAAGCTGACATTCAATAGGATCCTGAGCCATTCAGGATGCTACAGCCGGGTCCATTAAAGTGGCTAAGAACTCACACAGCACTCCTTTATTTTTAAGCACAGGGTGATACGAGGTGATGAAAAGGGCGGAGGAGCTGTGTCAGCCAGTGGAGCGGAAGAGTAATGGCTGATCTAATTTCCACATACACACTCAAATTAGAAATTATATTATTGCAGTGTCACACAGGAATGTATTCCCAGTCCCTGGTGGTAAACTCGGCCAGCTTGTACAGCAGTTGTTTTTATTATTAATGCTAATTCAAACCACTTGCATGAATCACGGCTCTTTGTATTAGGCTGGACCCTGTCACATCCCATCATTATGTTCTAAATGCTGTTCAGCTCCATGAACCTGTATTTAACATTCAGAAAATGGCAAATAAATAAATAAATAACCTAAAAAGGAATTAAATTGTTTATTAAAATTCATTATTTTTGCACTTCCCCTAGTGTAATGGTGAAACTAGGGGGGGAAATCTTTTAAAATATGTTGTGTGCTTGATTGGTGGTGAGTAAAAAAGGCCCAGTTTATACAGGCATGTCTCAGTCTGTTGTCTGCTTTACTCTGATTAATGTAATGATGATGTATGAACATAAACATACGTCACTGTGTCAAAGAAAACTTCAAACTAGCAATTAAGAACTTGAACTCACCGGCAGAATAAAATCCGCCCCCCCGACATCTACACTGTCCAACTTCTGTATTCTACCTGAATATAATGTCTGCAGGCCACGACACAGAATGCAAGTTTATTGTTCTGAAAAAGCAAGTTCGCAGGACTCTGTGCAGTCTGGGGAAAAACTACATGCACCATTACTGCTGCCGTAGGAATCGTGAGGGTAAATAGCATCCAAGTGCACTTGAGCAGGTCTGAACACCTCTATGTAAGCAGATGTTCTGACGGTTTGCCAGTCTTGAACATTCGGGTGTGCATTAACACAATGCCAGTCTTTCCAAGAGTGGCCAGCTGTCACAGTCCTGGGTCGTTGGCCCAGAATTTAGAGTTCAGGGAGCTCACGATCTTTTCTTTTGGATTCTGTGCTCTGTGTGTGCAGTATTGTGAAAAAATGTCTGACCCTTCACACGTGTCACACGTACATGTTTCAGATCATCCAACTAATTGTAATATTAGGAAAAGAAAGACTGAGTAAGTAGAAAATAGAAAACGTTTTTAAAAGATGATTTCATTGATTAAGAGACAAAGGTTATCCAAACCTAACTGGCCCTGTGTGAAAAAGCCCCTCTTATTAAATCATGAACTAACTGTGGTTAACCACACGTTTGAAAGCTGAATTCACTAAATACACTCAGGCCTGACAACTAGCAGAGCAGTCCAATCAAGAAATGACTTAAAAGCAGACTAAAGATCTGAAAGAGCAGCACATCATGTGGCGATCTAAAGAAACACCCGAGAAACAAGGCCAGTGACATCTATCAGTCTAGAAAGGCTTACAAAGCCATTTCTAAGGCTTGGTGACCAGTGAACCACAGTGAGAGCCATCATCCAGAGTCCAGGATTCAACAAAAAGATAGAGATCGGCATCCATGGGAGAAAACCACTGTTGACTGAAAAGAACACAAAGGCTTGTCTCAAAACATCTTGATGATCCCAAAGAAAAATATTCTTGGTTCAAGCACACTTGGTCCCTGCAGCAGGATAATGGTCCCAAACACACCAGCCAGTCCACCTCGGACAGAAAAACCGACTGAAGACTTTGGAGTGGCGTAGTCCTGACCTGAATCTGATTAAAATGCTGTAGCATGACCTTAAAAGGTTCATGCTTGAAAACCCTCCAATGTGGCTGAATTACAACAATTCTGCAAAGACGAATGAGCCAAAATTCCTCCACCGTGCTGTAAAAGACTCAGTGCCAGTTATTGCAAATGCTTTATTGCAGTTTTGCTGCTAAGGGTGCTGCAACGCAGCTTGGCCTTTTTCACCCTTAATAATTATAAACTGCATTCAGTGTTTTTTGTGTTAAAAAACAACTGTGCACAACTGTAAAGTGCAGAGAAGCTTTTTGTATATTTTATGATGTGATAATGTTAAACTATGTGAGTAATACAACCAAAAGAAACAAATTTGGTGTTCTGCTTTAAATAATCTCAGCAGGTATTTGTGTTTAGATATTTGCAGAGATGTTTGGCCTTCATCACACAGCTGTTCAGAACAGTGATGGGAGGATGATGATTTGGGCCGTTTTGCAGCCACAGGACTCGATGATCTTAAAATCATTGAGTTGCCCATGTATCTTTGCATGCATCTAGAGTCAGATTTGAAGCCATATGTGCAACATCTAAAGCTTGGCCAACATTGGGTCCAGTCTGAAAGTCCAGTCTCACCTGACTGAAATGCTTTAGTGGGATCTTAAGAGAGCTTTGCACAAGTGAAAGCCAACAAACTGCAAAGAAGCAACACTGCAAAGAAGAGTGGGCCACAGTGAAAGTCAACTCCAAGTTATTACCTGTAAAGATGCTTCTACAAGCTAATGAGTGATGGGCATGCTGCCTCTCTGACTGCACGGCCTCACAGTCAGACTCACAGCAACAGTGTAACCTGAGCGCACAGACGATTGTGTTTCACTCATCAATATTTTAATATTAATCTAATTACTACAGTTAATATGAATGGTGTCAGACAGGAATGCCGAGACAACCATTGCTGGGCTCTGCAGTTGTCCGACGGTATTCAGTGCTGTTCCAACAGGTAGGTATGCAGGCTTTTCAAGAGAAACTAAACCTAAATTACATCAAACTTTACTCTTTCATTGCTGGTTCAACCAATCCACTCACATCATCGGGTAACGTAATCTCCCCATCCTGCAGATTCTTTTTATCGCCCAAGCAGAAGTTCCAAGACGTAACATTCAGTCTGCACACGGACGGCCACGCTCACCAACCCAGCCTGTCTGCAACGCTCTGCACCCAAAGTAAAACACATTAGTAATATATTATAATCTCACTACAGTTTGTTTTCTTCTGAAGAACTGAACACCGTCTGTGGGTGAAGCGCATCTAGTTTGATCTTTGCAAATCCACATATTTGACTTGGGTGTGATTCAGGCCAACAGTAGATAGTCATGTGGCCTTGTGCAACTTTACAAGTCAACCTTTAGGGAACTGATCTCAGACGATGCTCTGGCACAGACTGAACACTCTTCATCACATCTTATCTATAAAAGCAAACGAGAAAGAACATCTGGTTTACTGGCTCACAGTTTTACCCATGGAGATCTAGAGGAGTTTGAAGCATATCAGTAACATATTTGGTTTAGCTTACAGAGGAAGGACTTTTGGCTGAACAATGCCTGCTTTCGTCCTTTACAGACTGACATGCTGATCGTGAACTTCAGGCATCCAAATGAAGCTAATGCATTTCAGACTGGGAGGTAGATGCTACCCTCAGAAGGAGAGAGGAAACGAGAAGGCTCAGTAAGCATCTCCATTTCCCACACCTGCCACAGGAGGGTGTAGGGCAGGGGTGGGCAATCTCAGTCCACGAGGGCCGGTGTCCTGCAGGTTTTAGATGTGTCCTCGAACCAACACAGCTGATTTAAATGACTAAATTAGCTCCTCAACATGTCCTGAAGTTCTCCAGAGGCCTGGTAACAAACTAAGCATATGATTCAGGTGTGTTGACCCAGGGTGAGATCTAAAACCTGCAGGGACACTGGCCCTCGTGGACTGAGATTGCCCACCCCTGGTGTAGGGTCTGCAATGGCAACGTCCTGGAGCACCACCAAGTCCAGGGCAAACCTACACATTAGGAAAATGGATGGATAAAAAAATGAAACCCAAACACGATGATAAAGCCAGACAGGATTACCTGGTTACTGGATGCTATATTTAGAAGTGGTTTACAACAAATGTCTCTTTAAGAAGAGGGAAGCTTTGTGTTAAAGTCGAGTGTTTCCTTGACATATGCACACACCTGACCTCCTCCAGGTGTGGCTCTGAGGCTCACTACAAGTGAGCCTGACTTTGACCTTAGCATCATAATCAGAGCGCGATGTTTTAGGGTGAATCTGACCCCATAAACACGTCATTACTGTTGAGAGACCTAAACAAAGGACCACAGCTAGCTGCTAGCTCTTTCCAGTGTTCACTTATGAGGTTGCAACCAAAATTTAAATTGACAAAAGAGATAAATACCCTCTGGGCCAAAAGGACTGCAGTGGGATATTTTACCCACAGCTGGAAACATGGTCAGTTTAAAAAGGATGAAAGCGTCACATTAGTACATTTTTCTCAGTGCCTAAAACAGGACTTTTATTTGTGTTAGGTAATCACAATGCCAAGTTTATTATGTAAGCAGCAAGTTGTGGGTGGGACACACAAATGCACATGTGCTGTGGACCCTACACAGGAGAGCAGCTGAGTGTTTAGCACACGTGTGTTAGGACGATCATTTTTCTTTGTATGAACTTGTGCTGTCACTGAGTCCAGTACCTGGTTAAGTATCCATTTCTCTTAAATATTGCCACAAGGAGACACATCGACCTGATTCTAGGTAGAAATGAAATGCACACACCTGTGTGCGATTCCCTGTGACAGCCTGCTTCAGCTAACCACACCTTCTAAAAAATGTTAAATATTATGGCTAATAAGTCCTTAGATGATTGGAATGATGGTGTCTGCCCAACAATGCGTCAGGCTCGCTCGCCAGGCGGGTGTGTTATTACAGCACAGTCGAGACAAGGGAGCTTAAATCAGCAGAATACCAAAGTAGATGAATGAATGTGTTTTTATCTGTAGTCATGCTTCAGTTGAGGAAGGGCTTAAGTATCAAGACTGTCTCGTGTGGTGGAAGACTGCTTGGCACAGCAGAAATATGATGTAACAGATACCAACAGGAGCGCTTCACCAAACATCCAGCCAACAACATGTGAATGTGGAATATCTGAATATCTCAATACTTTATTGTATTCAGCTAGATGAATGTATACATAGTATACAATACAAGGGACAACAGTTAAAACAATATTATATGTGCATGAATAATAAAAATAACATTAAAACCCATTTAGATGGTGTAACTGGTCCCTCTAAACAAACGCAAAAAAGGTTTCTGTTAAAGGACAGAGTCGATCAATGCAAACTTCCAATAAACCCAACATTTCATCATCATGCATGAATTTATGATTCAAAGTAGAGCAACAGCTGAACCCGACTTCAGACTAATCTTATACTTTAAATATTTAATTTAAAGACAAAACAGCCAGTTTTGGAAGAAAGACGTGAACAGTCTTTGATGTGAGTCAGTTAAGGTTATTATTTTCCTCCTTATCTGATTGGACAGACCTGTGAGACCAGCGTAATAAAATGAACTGCGTCATTGTCTCAGGTTGGGATTTGGGTTGGAGCTGGGGTCATTACTAACCACCAATCAGACTCCAGAGGGTTAACGTCTTAGTATCTACGTATTTGATTGGAATTTTCACACGTTTAACATGCAGACGTTTCAATTTGTAATAGAAGAACTGCCAAAATGCATGTAAGGAATTAATGTGAAAGGGAAACCATAGTTCTGTAACACCCGTAAATGGTTTGCTAGTGGTCTGGTGAATATTGCGAGGATAATGGCGAGTACAGACATACCAGCACGCCGTGGATCAACTCTCTGTTCAACAACACATGTTAAAGCTACACCAGGGAGGAAAAACAACAGGAGCTGCTTGGTGATACATGTGATCCGTTTGTTTCCATAAGCTTCATCAGGAAAACACATTTTTCTTTTTGTAAACCACAAAGAATAAAATGTAACACTGGAGGAAACGGTCCAAAATGTTGTGTTATGAATGTAGGCAGATATAATAAATGAGCAAAAACAACAACAAAAAAATCGTTCCCTTCCTGTTGCATGTTTGTCACATGTTGTGTTATATTATTAAACACATTTAATAGCAGACCAAGATGACCGTAAATAGAAAATGCAGTTTAAATAATGATTTGATTTATTACGAGACAACAGGGACAAAAGCTGCCTGGCCTCTGGTGAAAAAGTAAAAACCTAAACATTGGTTGGGCCACACTTGGCTGCAATCAAGTGTTTGCACAAACTAACAACGAGTGTTTGACATTGTTGTGGAGGGATTTTGGCCCACTTGTCAGTTCTTTCCGAATTGTTTTAATTCAGCTACACTGGAGAAATTACATCCTGTTTAAGGTCATGCCACAGCATCTCAGCTGGATTCAGGTCCAGACACTAACGTCCTGCGTTTCAGGTCATTTTGGCTCAAGTGGACTTTGAGGGACCATCTGACAGCCGGACATTCGCCTTCAGGATTTCAGCAGATTTCCTGATTCCATCAGTGTTGGCAAAGCAGACCAGACACACTCCCAACACCAAGACGTTTCCTTTTATCAAAGGCTGTGTTAGTTTGACACCAAATACTGAGACTTGAACTTTCCAAAAAGTTTTTGTCTCATCAGTCCACACTTGGGGCTCATCGAGATGTTTGTGGACAATGTGAGACCATCCTACATGTTCTTTTTGGTCTGCAGAGGTTTTCTCCTTGAACTCTCCTTTGCCTCTTTCATATGGTTGGATCATGACCTCCGAGCTAACTGAGGCCTGCAGTTCTTTAACCCCTTAGCAGTCCTATTAGTCCCCTAAACCATCCAATGTCCCGTGGGCGGTACGTCCGACTGCTAACAGTTTAATGTTGTTCTGAGGTCTTTTGTGACCTCCTGTGTGACTCACTGACACACTCTTAACTTTGGTGAGCTGGCCACTGCTGGGAAGGTTGATCACTGGTCCAGGGTTTCTCCCATCGTGGATAATGGCTCACGCTGTGGTTTTGCCAACCTGACACATTGTGGTTAATCAGAGTT
The DNA here is from genome assembly GCF_018398535.1 of Haplochromis burtoni. Taxonomy (NCBI): domain Eukaryota; kingdom Metazoa; phylum Chordata; class Actinopteri; order Cichliformes; family Cichlidae; genus Haplochromis; species Haplochromis burtoni. Next base: position 789,722 of record NW_024582589.1, on the reverse strand, counting down.
AATTCGTGATTTACAGAGAGTGAGTTCTCACACAGCTAAGTTTGGATAACTTTTAAACAACAATTAAAAACTGCAGTTTGTATCTACTGAGGTTTTCTTTGACTATTTCTGCTGCTGGCATTTTACTTTTAATGCTCTGTTCTTTAAGTAAATTCTCTGGTAGGGAGTCTTATTTGGGCGACCGTGGCTCAGGGGTTGGGAATCGCATCTGTAACCGGAAGGTCACCGGTTCGATCCCTGGGCTCTCTGTCCTGGTCGTTGTGTCCTTGGGCAAGACACTTTACCCGACTTGCCTACTGGTGTTGGCCAGAGGGGCCGATGGTGCGATATGGCAGCCTCGCTTCTGTCAGTCTGTCCCAGGGCAGCTGTGGCTACAACTGTAGCTGCCACCACCAGTGTATGAATGCGAGAGTGAATGAATAGTGGCATTGTAAAGCGCTTTGGGTGCCTTGAAAAGCGCTATATAAATCCAATCCATTATTATTTATATTTTATCTATATAAATTTATTACAAATATTATTATTGACTTATTTTTTGCGTGCAGTTTTAGTGCTCCATTGTCCTGCTATCGTCTCTGAGCTTACTCATTCTGTGTCCAGTCGAGGATGTGGCTCGTCAGTAGAAATATATCTATCCTGCTAGATTTTCATCCCAGGAATTTTCCCAGGGGACTAAAGACAAATGTATCATGTCCACAGATAAATGTACAGCATGGCCCATCTGTCAGTGTCTGCAGGCGACCTAAAATGTGAAACCTTGGACTGTCTGCACAGCAAACTAAACTGGACACCATGTCGAAAGATGCTTGTGTTATATTCCACATTCTTGGCCCCATGTTGTTAAGCAGTTGCACAAGTGTTTTGTTTTTCATACACAAAGTGCTTTCGGGAGATTCTCACAGTGCATTCAGGTCTTATTTTGACTTGGAGGGATTTCTGCTGCTTTTACCACTGAACCTTTCTGTTGAGTTCAAATTCACTAATCCCTCGAAGAGCAACTGGAAGCAGCAGCTTGAATGGTTCTTCCCACAAAGTCTGTCACTGAAGCATTTCTTAGGCTCCAGTTTACATCAAAATTACATTGCTGTCATAACTGGTTTAGACGTAGTGATAACATAGCAAGACAGTTATGATTTCTTTTTGCAATAACGGATTAATTTCCATAATCTGTAGAAGCTTTACTGAGGAAGGAAGCAAACTACAAACGTCTATTGTTTGGTCTGTAAAATGCAGGCAAACATAAGGCAGTGGATTCACGTCACTAGTTTTGTCTGGTAAACCAGTCAAAATGCTAAATTCACTTAGAAAATGAAGTACATTATTGTACATTTAAAGGTACAGTGGGTACAGCTGATCGTTTCTTTTGTGGTCCCTTGTGGTTTGTTCTTTATGGAGTGTCTAGTCCTAAACCATGTAACTGGAGGGATGCAGCCACAAAGCGACGGGAATAATCTGCAGAAAATGGTCTGCGGCCGATACAAACACAGGCACATTTTCATATGGGTTTTCTGCTTAACCAGGTGAACTATAGCCTTTTATTAGGTGTACATTTAGTGTATACTAATATTGACTAATTGGGACGACATGAGTGCATCTACAGAAAAGTCAACTTTGGCCGACCATCACCTTCTGAAATCTGAATGTGTTAAAAAAATAAGGAAACCTGTAAAATAATCATTTTAATCTTAGATTTGAAGGTTTTACTGAATGTGTTTACATACGTGAAGAAGCCGTGCAGCCATGTATGCTTTCATGTATAAGAACATATATGTACTTTAAAAGATACACAAAGTTACCTGGAGGTCCAGGTATTTAGTCCTAGTTTGTATATTCATGCAGGGGTTACCTAAAGGAACACAAATGGAATTTGACTCTATTTCTGAGGGTGAGTGGGGTGAACAGCATTAGTTCATGAATTTATCAATCCACCATTTCAAGTTTTTACCTGATCTAAAGCCTCCTGGAGGTCAGGGTTTGTCAGTACCAAGCCAGCTTCAGGTTGAGGACAGATATGAAAACCACTCTGCAGAGAGCTGTGTTTCACTGTGCTAAGGCTTTGTGCCAGCTTACAGGTCTTTGGCAACATAGAAGAAGCAGCTGAACATGTGTTGTTGCTCTATGCACAAAAGACACACACATTAGAAACAGCATCATACTGACCGACTACATTCACTGTATAGAATATGATTTCAGCTCAGCTCGAAACTTACTAATACTTTGGTCATTAATTCAGGAATTCTTTGATGTTTAGCTAACCTCTCATCATCCACCAGGTCACCTGTGAGCCATCCAGAGTGAAAGGAAAACTTAACGCAAAATTTCACTCTGTGACAGGGCTCGTACAGAGACAGACAAACACACGCGCACGGTCAATTTAGAATCGCCAGTTAATCTGTGTGTCCACCGCACAGACACGGGAGACACACCCGAAATCCACACAGATAGGACCAGACTGGATTTGAACCAATCAGGATCCACCACACCACCATGTCACCCTAACACTTTCTGAGTTTCTGTGCTATTTAAACCCGTCGCTAACCCTAAAGAGTCATATTAGCCACTAATGACCTGGATCTGTTTCTTTTTGGAGACATGTAAAGCTGAGTTCTGTGTTTCATTTGTCCATATCAGACAACAGCCCATCGCACACACCAGTAACTAAAAGGAAAGCGAACATGTAGAAACTGCATGGATCAAGGAGGCCTTAAATGTGACATATACAGTACCATGTTTCACATTTTCATCAGTTCCTCAGTATTGAGAGAAGTCTAGTACACAGGCAAGACATCATCACAGCACAGTAATGCTTTTGAGATCGAATCTCACAAACTTTAATTTCCTTGCTTTGAGATCTCACCCTGTGTAGGTATACCAAGAAGTTTGTGAGTGCTGTGTTTACAAGTCTTTTGAACGTTTCCGACAGCGATTAAAAGTCTTTATGTGCATAACGGAGTCTTTGAGGATGCAGCAGCTCTGCTGCAAACTCTAAGTCTTAGAAGGTCTTTTGTATATGCAGGCATCACGTCATCGATCCTGGAAGAGGTAGACAAACCACGAGTCAAACCTCCCGCTGCAGGTTCGACAGTTTGGGAGGGGGCAGTCTCCTTCCTTTCTCTTAGGGAATAAATGTCTGTCCTTCAGACCATGGAAGACAGCCCTCTCTGGTGTAGCCCCTTCAGTCACAGTAACAGTCACCTGACACAGCAAATGAATCATTATCATGCTGATTAGGGCTAAAGGTTCACTTGACTGCCGAAGGTAACCCCCCAGGCTGCGCCTGCTCAGCTCTAGCATTGCCTCAGATTGCACAGGTCCAGCTCCTGAGGCTTCCTTTTCCCAGAGCAGTGCTCTCTGGGCAGATTCAGGCCGTTCTCGGTAATACAGCGCACCGGCCGCCTTTTAAAGCCCCTCCCACATGACTTGGAGCAGTGAGACCAAGTCCCAACATCCCACATGGGACACGGATCCCCGCATGCTCTTACTGACACGGGCCGGTCAGCACCATCACAGTCCACAGCAGGATGTCCATCCACACTCTGGCACTGTACCAGCCTCTTCTGCAGACCACTCCCACAAGTCACTGTGCACGAATCCCATCCACCTGTCACCCAGTGACTCACGGGTCTCTTCCCCATCACCTGCTTCTTAGACTCAATTTTGTTGTTATCAGCCAAGACACTGTTCTGTGATTTATGACTTTTTTCTTCTTTCCACAGAGTCTTCTCCTCCTTGCTCTCCTTAGCGATGTAGAAGGAGTAGCGTACTCTGGGAGGAGTCATCTTCCCCACAGAGAGCACCTCCACAGTCAGAGGCTCCACCAGGGGTCTGGTGGCCTGAAGGATCTCCACAGATGTGGAGGTACCGCTGTAGCGCAGCAGGCTGCCCTTCACCAGCAGGTCACGCTCAACAGCTGACACCACGTAGTTGCCGTTCAGGAGGTACTTCCCGTGGCGGTTCTTCACGGCTAAGTAGTTTTCATCGCTGACCATTCCTCGGTAGCCCCGTTGACGGATGTCAATGTTGGACGCCCCAACGGGCAGCATCACCACAAAGTTGTAGCCATGGCTGCAAATGAAAAGGTGTCAAACACTGATGATGTCCAACCGAGTGGTTTTAAATTACAAGTGCCAAAATATCATTAATACAAACTAATTAGGTCCCATGTGTTAGTGCACAATGCAAACAACTAAACTTAGCACAATGACAGAATCCAGAATAAGACCATGTGCCATTTCTACCAGAACCAGTCTTACCAGTACATCTTCAGCCAACTACTCTCTAAACACAAGCTTTCATTTCCTGTTTTCGGGTGCCAAGTATAGCAGAACTTCTTATTTAGGAGGTGAATTGTGTTTATGTACAGCGAGTCTTTCAGATTAAATATGGGTTGAAATGTAACATTTGTGTCTTTGTTTGAAGCTTTTTATCAAAATCGATACTTTATCTTTACGATTTGATTCCACTTTGCTGATGTACTGAATTTAGAAACATTCTGTCACATGGAGCAATGTACTAGGTAAAATTTGTATGTGGGGATTACTTACACTGGCTTGGTGAACAATCCTGAGACCTTCTTGCAGCCTTGGTTGTCCCCACCACATACACCACACTTATCAAACTTCCTGTTAGAGTCCAGCTTGCCGTCACAGCCTGCCTTGATGCATTTTCCCTGAACGCACACAGACGTAGTGTCCGGGGAACAGGGTGTCCCATCCACAACCTGCCACATTCACATCATGCATGAATACACACGTCAGAGAGAGCTACCAGCCTTTACTTTAAATAAAGCAGAGCCATAAATCACTACAAACCAAGAAGCTTCCCCAGACTGATTGCCACACCATGTCAGTGAGACGTTGGCTTGTATTTCTGCTGATTTCATAAAAGGTTGCTGAGAAGCCACAGCTGTGCAGTGATTCTGTCTCTCCATCTTTGACTTTCTCACCACTCTATTGATTCTCTGCTGCCACCAAAACATCACCTGTCACTTTAAAAGTAATGGACGTAACCATCATCTCCCAAACTGTGAATAAGGCCAAGCAGTGACACACCAACCTTTCTAACTCAATGCTTCAGCGTCCCATCAGGTTTTGACTCCTGACTTCTGAAGTGTTAAACACTGAGGAGTTCAGATTCATTATGAAGCATAATAGTTGATAGGCCGGTGTCATGTCTGAGCTCGTTACACAGATACAAGCGTGGCAGGACTTTCATTTTGAAATTAACTGCAGCGTAATGAAAGCTAGCAGTGCTGATCTTTGTACTGTGTACAGCCATCACTTATCTTTCATTTAATGAACATAATTTGTGTTCTTGAACACGTTTTTCAATGTGTTAAGAAAGAGTTGATAGAAACAGATACAATCAGACTTGTTTCCTGAGTGGAACGGCTGAAAATCAGATGCATACCTTTGGAGCAAGGACGTAGAAGTATCCGGTCCCATTGGCACGGCAGATGAGCTTGCATTTGTCCTTGGGAGAGATGCCTGAATATTTGGGAACCCAAACCACAGACGAGCCCAGCCGATTGGTGTTCAGGTTTAGGCCGTTGAAGGCCTCACATTGCTCCTCGCGGAAGCTTTTATCTGGAAATGAAGCAACAGCCTCAAATTAGATGTCTGTGAAGGTTCTCAGTCATCCAGGTCATTGTAGTCAAAGGAGCTTGCAAAGAAAAGCGTCTGGACTTCTTTAAGTTACTTGAAGACGTTTCACCTCTCATCCGAGAAGCTTCTTCAGTTCTAAGGTCAAATGGTGGAGAGTCCCAGATATAAACCTAGTGGGAGTATCCCCCCACAGAGGGACAAAAGGACCCCCTGATGATCCTCTAATCGCCTGAGCCAAGGTGTGAAACTGGGTGTGGGTCCCAATCAGCCAGAGTTTCGGGTGAGTTCATTGTGGAATCCTTCACTGCGCACATTAACGCTGTGGATAAAAACATCAAGTTCACCAGGGAAGACACAAAGGACAACTGTTTGCCTTTCCTGGACTGCGCTGTGCACATTGAAGAGAACGGCAACCTCAACATCGAAGTTTACCGGAAGCCCACACACACGGACCAGTACCTCCTCTTTGACTCCCATCACCCTCTGGAACACAAACTTGGAGTAATTAGGACCCTACACCACCGGGCAGAACATGTTCCCTCTAAGCCTGAAGGAAAAAAGAAGGAACACACACATGTAAAGGAAGCACTCAAAACGTGCGGCTATCCTAAATGGGCTTCTTAAAGTCAGCAAAGAGGCACAGAAAAGAAGACCAGACACCAGCGAGGGAGGATAAGAAGGACAGACGCAACAACATTGTCATCCCCTATGTAGCCGGTGTATCAGAGAAACTCAGGAGAGTTTTCTCCAAGCATGACATCCCGGTGCATTTCAGACCCAGCAACACGCTCAGACAAAACTGGTTCACCCGAAAGACAAAACGCCAAAACACAGACTTAACAATGTGGTGTATAGGGATGGGTATCGTTTAGGTTTTATCTGATACCGGTGCCAAATCGGTACTTTTGAAACGGTGCCGGTGCTCAAACCGGTGCTTAAAGAATGGAGAATACAAAATTGGTCCAAAAACCTCTCATATTCAGCTATGGGGCATATATGGTATCACTCTTGGCTGGAAGCAGTGCTTAAACAATGGAAAAAACACAAACTTTGTCCAAAAACCTCTCATGTTTAGCTGTTTCCCTCTTTTTCTTTGGTCATTTTAGCCTTTTTGGCCAGGGTGAAGGGAGTATCTGCCATCAAACAAGAAGACAGCCGCATGTAGCTATGATGATGTTTGCTAGTTCACCTTACATGCATTAATGTAATAACGTGGTTAGCCTACTCAACGTAAATTACACACGAACAACATTAAGCTACTCACGCAGAGAAGAACGGCTGCTGCTGCCATCAAATACGGCGCATTTCTCGGCTTTTAAAAAAAAACGCTATGCGTCGCCAGGTGTTTCATCGGATTCGAGGTGTTACTTCCTTTGACAGTATCACAGTATCAGCTTAAAGCACTTGTTGCTGCTGAGTTTGCATATTTTGCTGTGAAGTACAGCCAGACTTTTGACCGCTTCGCCTTGGGCATTTTTAATCTGTAGCTCTGCTCTAAAAGAACGTACGTACCTGGCCCGCCTACTATCCTCGGAAACGTAAAATGATTGGCTAGAAGTGTATCACAGCTCAGGAAAAAAAGCACCGAAATAAAGCACCGAAATGTGCGCTGCTTTTCGGTCTGGTTACTACCGTTTATGTCAGAACCGGTGCCATCATGGCACCGGACACCGCTACCCATCCTAGGTGTATGCGTACAGTGCAGCGAGGAATGCCCAGACCTCTACATTGGAGAGACCAAACAGCCACTTCACAAGCGCATGGCACAACACAGAAGAGCCACCTCCACAGGACAAGACTCAGCAGTCCATCTGCATCTACAAGGATAAAGGCACTCTTTCGAGGATGCCAATGTTCACATTTTGGACAGAGAGGACAGATGGTTTGAAAGAGGAGTGAAAGAAGCCATCTATGTCCACTGTGAGCGACCATCTTTGAACAGAGGCGGGGGTTTACGACACCAACTCTCTGCCATCTATAATCCAGTTTTGAGATCCCTTCCCAGACGCCTTAACGCCCACTCACATCCTGGGCCATCTGACCTCAGGAATTCGCATGATAAGGTGGGGCCAGGTTTCACAATGAACTCACCCGAAACTCTGGCTGATTGGGACCCACACCCAGTTTCCCACCTTGGCTCAGGCGATTAGAGGATCATCAGGGGGTCCTTTTGTCCCTCTGTGGGGGGATACTCCCACTAGGTTTATATCTGGGACTCTCCACCATTTGACCTTAGAACTGAAGAAGCTTCTCGGATGAGAGGTGAAACGTCTTCAAGTAACTTAAAGAAGTCCAGACGCTTTTCTTTGCAAGCTCCTTTGACTATTCCCCAACTGGTTGGAGGCAGTCATTGGCAGCCTCTGTAAAACTGATTGCTGGAGCCGCAGCCACGCACTACAAAAGGACAGTTAGCATTGCTGGTGTTTGCTGCTGTTGCTGTGTAAAACTGGTTGACCCGTTGGCTAAGCAGCACTGAAACTGTGAAGAGTGGGATACAAATCAGACATTTAATCTGCCTTCAAATTAAAAGTTGACTGTTTTGCTGGATTTAGTGGTAAGGCACTTTTACTTTGAAAGCAAACATTCTCCATTTCCGATTTGTAGCACGTTTTCAAGTTTCACTGCTGCTCTGTGGTTAATATCTGACATCGTGGCATGTTTTATAGAAACTAAAGTTTGGAGGTTGTGTGACTGATTCCACCTGGTGACAGACAGCAACAGGTCCAGAGTAAATGAGGTTGTGAAAGGGTCCTCGACCAGCCTCTAGGCCTGTGTGAATGAGCTCTAAGCTAGCCAGCTGTTAGCTTGCAGCAGTGCCGTTTTACTTAAGAACCAACTAACTTTTCATTAATTAAATAATCTTAATGCTGAGCTGACTTAATTTCTTCGAACACAGATCAGAAACTGTCGTACCAGGTTAGCACTAGCTAGTCCCATTAATGCTGCTGTTTCTGTGCTTATGAAAACTGTTAGCAAGTAAGCTAACAGGAAAATGACAAAGCAAAGTCTATGAGGTATTTATACACCTCCCTGACTGTTTTTAAATTTTCTGACTAAAACTGAAGAAAATGTTAAAAATACTGAACACATCTTTGCATTTTAATCTAATGCTAATCTAATACTTGGATATAGGCTTAAGGAGCCCTCCTTGGGGGATTTATTGCAGGATTTTGCCACCTTCTGTTTGAATTACTTGCCATCACTGGACAAAAATACTCAGTTATGGTTGCTAAGGTTTATTTTTATGGTGAATGGTCCGAGGATCAGCGTACCTGTGTCAGGACAAGGGCTGAGGTTACAGGAACGGTACTTGACACGAAGGCCGTAGCAGTATTTGCCTCCGTTTTCAGGGACAGGGTTGTTGCACTGTCTTCTGGCCAGCTGAACTCCCCCTCCACAACTTCTGGAACAGTCACCAAATGAACCCCACTTCCCCCACCGACCATCGACCTGAGACAAAAGAACGATCAAAGCTGTTCACTAGTCTGTGACAAAAATGCTGGAGCAGGATGGGATGCTGCTTTCTTTCCACACCCCGTCTCACCTTGATGTGCTCAGTGCTGTTCTTCACAGAGCAAGCCCCCTGGTAGCAAACCTTGCCGTTGCCACAGCTTGTGCCATCGGCCCAGGGGAAATGTCGAGTTTGGCAGACCAGCTGTCCTCGGGCCTTTCCTGTGCACCACAGCTTGGAGCAGGGCTGCATGTAAGGGCAGGGTTTGGAGCTGGGGCCAAATGCAAGCTCACACTGACGGTGCAGGCTGTAGCTGGAGCCGGGCAGGTTGTCGGGCAGTGTCAGCTGCTTCTGAGGCTGGTCCAGCAGACAGTCTCCTAGAAACACACCGAGAGTAACAGCAAAGCTTTATTCGTGGAGTGATCAGTTTCTTTAAATAGCTAATCAATATTATTACAAAAGGAGAAAAGCCTTATTTGCATGTAGGTGATGCTGATTGAGAAAAACCTGTTATGTAGTTTATCTATGCACTAACAAATGTTTGTAGCTGTTCACTGAGCTCACTGTTTCTTACACCCTTGAATGTTTTGGTTCAGTCTCTTTACTCTCATCATTTTGTGCAGCAGGAAATGTGTGCACTACACTACATCACCTACCCAGTACCAAACAAAGTCTGCAGCTAGCATACGAACACTTTGCAGCTAAAAATGGGATGAGGATGTGAGGCGGTGACGAGAGCAAACACAGAACAGATGAAAGAAATGTAAATTGTGCACTTGTGTTTACCAGGTGGAAAGAAGCATGGCTGTCAATAAATTCAAACATTTCAGCATTGAATGTTGCCGGTCCTCTTTTCTCAGAGTCCGGTCATAGTTGAAAAACAGCTGCGACATGAAAGTTGAATGAATGTCACGGAGGATAAGAGTCTGACGTGTTCACTATGTCACTAAAGAAACACAGTTTAAATGTACAGAACTGTATGGGAAGTGTTTAAAAACAGGAAACAGGCTCTGACAAAGCCGGTCTGCCTGCACGGCCACGCTGTTCTTTGGGCTCCTGTTCATTATTATCCGTATTTGTCTTTGCAAAAACCTCGTCTATATTTCTCCCCTTGCAAGTGATGGTCTGACGCGACCTTTATTCTCCGAAACATCGAGTTCAGTTTTTGGCGTCATAACATAGCTGTGGACGGGACATCGGGACTTGGATGATGCTTCCTGTCACCTGAACGTGTGAAAACTCATTCGAGGTCACTGAGCTTCATCAGTCAGTGGAAATTTAATTGAAAATGTAACCAGTGTACGTTCACCTCATGCATTCATTTTGATTTGTTTTATATGACACTGACGCTGAGGTACATTTAGGTAAGTTAATGTAAGGTCCTGGCAGGGAGATAAACAATGATGCACGTTTAACATTATGTCGGACTTAAACCTGCAGCATCAAAGCCTATGGAAGACAGGCACTGCTTGAACTTATAAATAATGTGTGAACAAGCAGAGTGTGCTCTGCATGAGACGGTGCAGATGCCTGATCGTGTTTAGTTTAAGCTAATGACTCAGTACTGTTAGCTTGTTCAGGTTCATTTGCTTGTTTTAGGAACGGCAGTCGTTGGTAGCTGGAGATTAGGGGTGATATAATAAATTAGTACATTTAATGACTTCACTTACAGTCACCCTCAGGATGGTTAATCACTCTGTTGGTGTATTTATAATCCAGAATAGAACAAATGTGTATTGTCATTATAACAGTGTTACAGTGAAAAAGCGTCCTGCTTCTCTGCTGTACGTCAGGACGTGTAAAATAAACTGAGAGAAAGGTAAACACAGGTACAAATAATACTGGAAAAGGAAAATAATACATTTTATTATACAACAATAACATAATATAGAATCTGTATTTTTAATGTGTGAGCTGTACGTCCTCCAAGAAGGCAGGAGGAAAGAACAGGTGATGTTCACAGTGAGTGGGGTCCTTTGTAAAACAGCTGGAGTCAGTGGGGAGCTGTGACGCCGTCACCACCTGCTGTGGATTCTTGTTGTTCGCTGTGAGCAGCTGGTCAACCTCAGCACACGGCAGCAGGTCAGGAGTGTTGAAGACTGAGGCTACGTCCACACTAATGCGCTTTCGTTTGAAAACGCATCATCTTCTCTGCGTTTTGGCCGCCCGTCCACACTGAGACGCCGTTTTCCCCGAAGGAAAACGCAGTGTTTAGAAAACGCTCCCGAAAACGAATTCATTTGAAGACGGTGCTTTTGCGTCGCAGTGTGGACAGCGAAAACAGAGACTTTCAAAAACGATGATGCACTTTAGTTATGTGATGCAGTCACGTGGCCAATTAACCTAAGATAGCGGAGGGCGTTATACAGCAGTTGTTTTGTTTGCTCTCAGTTTTGTCAGCCCTAGTATTCTCACTCGCTTTTGCACCTTTGTACTTTTGTGTTACTCGCAGCAGCAACTCCACCTCGTTGTTAGTCCATTTAAAAAACTCGCTGCTTTTCCTCAACATTTTGCCGACGTTTCAAAGAGCCGGAAAGTAAATAAGACAGAAACGAGGCAGGTCGAATCTTCTTGCGTTTCACGCGTGCGCAGTAATAAAATGTGAGCGTTTTGGGCTGTTTCAATGTGGACGCACAACTCTGTGAAAACGACAGAAAACGATAGTGTGGATGCCGATTGTTTTCAGACAAAAACGCCGTTTTCAAATCTATCCTGGCCAGCGTGGACGCAGCCTGAGAAAAGTTGAGTCAGCAGGTGTTGATGCAGACGATGGATTTGAATGTGACGATCTGTTGTGAAGATACTCACACCTACCACATATTCCCTCTCTACCTCCTCTCTGTGCAGGCAGAGGACCGACAGCTCAGTGCGCTTTGAGTTCCAAACTCCACTGTTTCTTTATTCCCGTTAGGTCCAGGTTATTGTGACAGCACTAGTCTGTCAGATGCTGCTTCACTGTTCAGGAAGGCCTGAGAGAAGGTTAGTCTTATTGGAGCTTGTAGGACTACAATGACCTCACTCCACTGATGGCACTGGGTGTTTTGGCTGGAGGACAGCCGGCAGCTTGTAGATAGACATAATGTGTTTCCTTATCCAGAGAGCGTAGGAGGAAGTTTATGAAAGTTTATGTGTGAGGTTACAACTTCAGAATTGAATAGCTGTGCCTGCTGAAGCAAGAATGTCCACCTGTGTTCTCTAATATCAAGTAATATTCCATAATAAATGCATCGATATTATACTTCTCATGTCCTTGGCAGTTATTGCTACATTAAGGTAAACTTGGAACCATCATATATTCCATAACATATGAGAAACGTCCTCGGCTCTCTTGATCCATGGCCTCACCGGAGAAATCTTCATGATGACTTTATGGTCTCAATCACTAATTTAAGGTCTTCAAATCCAACACCTGCATGTTCTCCTCTACCTGCGCGGGTCCTCTCCAGGTACTCTGGCATCTCCCCACTGTCCAAAGACGTGCACCTAGTGGTGGCACAGGCTGCACCTTTCACCTCATGATTGATAGCTGGCGTATCGTTCAGCACCACATAAGAAGAAGAGGATGGGTGAAGATTGCAGCCCCCAACAACAAACAGGTGATATCATGAGGTCTATGTACATTGTTTACATACAGTCAGTGGTTTTCTCTGATTCTGGCTCAAATCTCTAACATGTAGTAAAAAAACAAACTCTCATCCAAAGAATGAAACATGAAGACCACAGGAAACAGAACCCAGACTGAAAATCAACAGAATCCAGATGGGACGTCCACCATGTCTCTTACTGATGTCTGACCGGCAAATAACACTAATCACTCTGTTAACTTGTCTTTTAGAAATTTGCTCTTGGCTAGAAATGAAGAAACCGAGTGATCCATCAGAAAAAGAAGATTTCTGGACAAGGATCCAGAATTTTCATTTCACGTACACCAGTTAAGTACAACTTTTTTATCAAATCTGAACTGATGACAACTTAACGTCATATATGAATGAAATGCTGTGGCCTTGCCTCGGCTGTTCATCAGTCATGTAAAACAACTGTGTGACCAGTTGGTCCACATCAAGCCTCAGCATCCGCGTTCTGCCTGACGACAGGTGAGTTTCGTTTTCACCTCGATCACATTAGGGGGGCGTGCTAAGCCGTCAAAAACCACTAAAATGTTGCCCCTGCAATGACAAACAGTATTTATATAAAATTCTCTATAACCAACATCTTTATAGTTTGCAAAGTCATTTGACTAATTACTACGTGTGCACCTTTTAAAAGTGGCCTGGTTCTAACTAAACACTCCAGTGATAAACTTGCTTTAGATAAACTGCTCCGACTTTTTAAAATAAAACAATATGATTGTGAGGCACAGTTCAATAACTGAATCCAAATGATTGAAAACATGTTAAACAGAAATATCATTTGGCATGAAATCAAGCAGAAATTACAGGCTTATCAACAAAAAAAACATTTTGTGGGTACAGTCAGATTGCTACCAGCTGAGAGCTGGATGACGACGCCTGGACATAATTAGATGTTAATCAGAGTCCAGAAACATAAGCAGGAAGTGTTTACTAACCGTGACCTCTGTCCAGGAACTCGGTAACGATGGCTGCACTGCACACAGACCAGGGTCGGCTCCTGTCTATCTGAATCAGCGTGGGAGACATCATGTGGTTGTCCTTTAGTTTCCCAAATACCTCCTCACATGCCTTCACATTGTCGTGGGGCATGTTGAAAACGTGGCCTGAGGGAAAACAGTGGGAAGAGGAGGACTCATTTTGGTTCTGTTTTCAGTAAAACACGAGCACAATGAGTTCGTGCGGAGATAAAAAGAAATGCGAACATATTAATGCAAAGAGAAATCGTTTACATACACACAGCAGCTCTACTCAGTCATCTGAAGCTGATGTCAGGAACAGAGCACTTTATTTCCAAAGGAAATCATTACATTCCCTAAATACAAGCAGTGCCTTCCAAAATAAAAAAGAAACATAAACTGTGGTTTTAATGCGGTCGTTCATGAGACCGGATTATTTCGAGGGGGAACTTGTGTAATTACTTAACATATATGAGGACAGTGTAAACTAATGCCTCTCCTGGGCCTCTCGGGTTACTCGTGCATCTGGTTTCAGGCTAAAGCCCTCTGTTTTTCAGCAGGTTTCTCAGCGGTCACTCAGTCTCAGGAGTTTTTACAAGTTTGTGTAGTTTAATGCTATCTAAGGCAGCAGGCGGAGAAGAATTACCTATTTATGTTTTCATTAGGAGTCACAGATTTATGCTGGTAATTTAGCTAGCTAATAGGCTCTTCACAAATTCTGGAAGAATTTTACAAAATGAATTTATTATGGTGCACAATCACCGTAATACATTGAAACTAGGATTTCATATAACCTGGTAACTGTCATGTCAGAATAAAAACATTATCCAGAGTATGTCATGGTTCTGGGTCTGTGAGCCAGTGTTGTGTGTATTTTAGTTTTACTTCATCGATTACTGTATTTTTCTCCATGTTTCCTGTCTTATTTTGAAAGAGTGTTGTGTTCTTTGGTCATTGTATTTAGTTTCACTTCCCAGTAGCGTCATTAGGTTCATGTGTATCAGCTGTGTCCTCGTGTGTTTTCATTCCCCTAATCACCCTTGTGTGTATTTCGCCTGTGCTTTTCTGTTTAGTTATTGTCAGGTCGTCTGTCATCCCCCCCATAATCACAGTCACAGTGTTTTTCAGTGTTTCTGTTCGTTTAGTTTTTATGTCTAACTCCTGCCACCAGGCAAATAAAGGCTCGCTTTTCATTAAAACCCAATTCCTCTGTCAGCATCTGCTTTTGGGTCTTATTTCCAAATACACCGGCGCACCCCGCCGCGACAGAGTAAAAACAAAGTGATGTTTGTGGGTTGCGTAAGAGGCTAAGCTAATGAGGCTAACCTGGCTACAGCCAGTCTAACAAAGAAAAGCACTGGGGGCAGGGCTAAGAGCTAGCTGTTTGTGCCAAAGTGTACTCAGTAGAGTTTGGATGAAGCAGGTGAGCCATTCCCAGTATCTTCAGACTTTTATGCTAAATTGCTTGCTGTAGCTAATAGCTAACTCACAGACACAACAGTAGTATGAATCTGCTCGTGTCACTCACTTCCACCCCAAATGTTCGGAGATGAACAATAGTTTATGTATGTAGTTTACAATTAGCAGCCACTGCTGGACATACCAGTAATATTTCCTGTGCTTTCGTTGCCCTTTTCCTTTCCACAGACTGGCTGGACTGTTAAAGATGTTGCTTTATGATATCAAATGAAATAGTTGAGATTTTTCACAGCAGCCATTTGCAGCTGCCAGAATACAAAGTTACATGGTGTGGCTGCTCGGTGAAACACTGAGCGCTGCTTTTGATTGTAATGATACTGATTTTCAAACACAGCATCAGATGAAGGCAATTAAATCATTTGACAGATTGAAACCCACCAGTCCCCCAGGATCAAGACCAACAATTCATCATGAAAATAATAAGTCCCACAGGCCGGGCTAGTCTGCGCACTGATTATGCACATACAAGTTTGTCAAGCCCCAAATAAAAAGTCATTCTGTGGTCGTGTTGGTTTAGCATGAGGTGCATAATGTGAGAAAACTTCTGACCAAGTTCATGAGCAGTTGTGAAAGCCGAGGGTAAGCCGTCATCCTCGATGACGGAGCAGCTCCTCTTCGGGTCGCACATGGTCCCAACATCAGCCATCCCCAGCGTATCGCAGGTCGTGGCTCCACAAAGATCCTGGTGACACAGAGACAAATGTGTGCTTCTTTATTCTCATTGGAAGCCTGAAAAATCAGATTGGACTCGGGCCATGTTCCAAACATGCTATGTGTGGCTGGGCCCTGAGCAACACATTGAACAGACCATGAAAGGAACTAATTCAAAGCATGTGGTTTGCTTATTCCCTGTTCTTAAAATATATTGAAGCAGAGGGTCGGGGGAGATGGGCTGCCACAGATGTCCTCTTTGTGTTTCTGTACAGAGGTAAGAATATACCTCCAGCGCAGCGCAGAGTGGAATAAATCCACAGGAATCTATCTGACTGTGTTCATCGCAAAGTCTGTTCCCATCTACTCTCTGCTTACATTCACCCATTCTTAATTTACAGAACAGTTCAAAGTAAATTGTTGGTTTTATGTGAACATCTGATGTTTTTATATTGATAAGAATCAGTCTGGTGTTTTATTTGTTGTCTGAGCACCTTTATTAAATATATATTTGTCCTGATATGTCCTGTTGTACCCTCTGTACAACATTTTAGAGAAAACCTGTAGTTTCGGAGCACCCAGATGCCACCAAATGCAGGTTTCCCCCCGAAATGCAGACAGTACTTTAACCTACACTTGATGTAAACTTCACAGCACTCCTTCAAAGTGGTATTCAGAGTAAAACTCCACAGTCTGCTTCACCAGAACTGAACACAGTCGTGGGCCTTTATGGTGGCTGCTGGTTCTAGAAAAGTAATTTGATTGAATTGCAAAAGTGTAATGATTGAAGTAAGTTGTACAGAGGAGTCGTCTGTACTCAAAACAAAACTTCAAGACAAAAACTTCAAGACAAAACTTCCAAAACCAGGATGATCCCCACACCTGTGCCCACATTTACAGCTGTGGTGTTATCTTCTAGCTATGCTGTTAATGTGGTTTGAGAACAAGGAGGACAGATCACTGGTGGTTTTCTCCAAACTGAAACATTTCAACAAGTGTTGGGTTGGTTTCCATGTGTGACACTGAGGGTCCCCAGAGGAGCTCTCCTTTGGATTTCAGTCGTCTCCTAAATCAGCACCAATGTGCAAAGATTCAACATCGAGTATCAGAGGTGTTTATGTTCCTTCCAGAAGAACACTGATGTGTTGCTTCATGAGGTGCTGGCCTTGCTGTAACCACCAGTGGATCAAATTTTGGAAATGGTCGTTGCTTTGATTTATGGCTGTGTTTATATAAAACTGGCGTTCCCATCAGCCTCAGGTGTATACTGCGCTTGTTGTTAACAAATGTCAGCGTTACAAAGTGATGAGTTATATAGTGTGGTTTTTCAAGCGATCGGCTGAAGGAAAAGGAAAGGCCCTTAAGGATTTGGAAAGCATCTTTCTCCCTCTGCCTCAGTGGGATGCAGCTGCTGAGCAGGATGCATCCAAACTTACAGCTAGGTCAGCGAGCATGTTGAAGTTAGCTAGCGAGACAGCCGACAGGTTGGACTGTGCATTTCGGAGTGATTTGCGTGAATCTTCGCGGGCTGATAATTGCATGTGCTTCAGATTTTGTGATAATGACACCTTTTGATGGCAGTGCTGCTTGTTCTTCTGGCTGCTCTCTGTAGGGGTCGCCATGGTAGATCATATCCCAGCATCCTCCTCTCTCACACCAACCCTTTGCATGTCCTCCTTCACTATTTCTATAAAACTCTTCTTTCTCTTTTACTCACTACAAAATGTGGAGCTTCCTTGCAGCTCTACAATCAACGTGCTTTGTTGAACATACCTGCGATCCGTCCTCTACACTTGTCCATCTCAGCTTTGCCTCTCTTTGCCTACAAATACTTCTGTCACACATCACAAAGTCTCACGAGCATAATGTAAACCTTCCCTTTACAAATCAACCCTGACACTCGCCCCACCGACTCCACCCTGCCAGCACTGCCTTACTTCTGCTTTCATCTTCTCTCCATAGCATTTCCCCATGCTATCTTCCATCTGCTTCCTTTTCTCACTACAGATTCCAGCGTCGTCCGCAAACATCATAATCCACAGAGATTCCTAGCTGACCTCATCCGTTAGCTGGTCTTGCTGCCAGCAAAGCGAGCCTCAGAGTCAGTAGTGTACCACAGTTCTGGTCCCTTGGCTGGGCCACCACCACCACAGCTCAGAAACCACACTACCGAGGTTTCAACTCAAACTGTCACTCTGAGAGACATTACCAAGCTTGTTGCTGGTTATTTGTTGTGGCTATGGTGTCGTGGTTAACCACACTTACCTAATACAAACCTGATGGCGATAGAGCTAGCACAGCCAGAGCTACATTAGCCAATAGGCTAACACTAGGGTTGCCAACTCCCTGAAAAATAAATAAGGGACACCTCGTGGCCAGGGCCGGGCGACCCAGTTGTCTTCACTCTTCCCAGTGTGGTGAATTTTCTAGCTCTTTTTTTGTGTGTGAAATTATTTTTTTAACCATTTGACTTGAATTTGATTTAAGCAGATGCATATTCTTTGTGATATGACCATATGGGAAACAAATGATCATTTAGCCATTTATTTTTAGCTCAAAATGACAACATTAACACAGTAAAACAGGTCTCTTTCTTAAACAGAAGCCTGTCATGCTTAACTTTTGAGAATATAAGTAAATCTTTCTTTAAAAGAACTCTGTCCTGCTTAACTTAAAATAATAGAAAACAATAGAAAGAAAAATATTCTTGTAACAGTGCACATTTAGTGCATTTAGTACAATTGGCTTCAGCTGAGGTATTATGCTAATCAGCTGCTCCTGTTTGTAAACCCACTTGTTCCCATGATTACGCATCTTAACTCATCATCATTATTCATCTATGTATTACTTTTATGTATTAGTCATCTATTTGTTGTAATCATCTATCCTTGCAGTTGTTTATTACACAAAATAAGTTATATTATCACACTTCTGGCCACATAGCGCTGATATTCACTGCACATGCCCATATTAACTTTTTCCAGCCAGGTGTTTTCCTTTTCCCATTCTTCCCTTTCTCTGAGGGGAACAAACATTGCTGCTCTAACGCTGGGCTCACACTGTGCGGTTTTAGGCCCATTTTGAGACGATTTTTGAGTCGTGCGACCGATTTGGTGATCGGACCGATTTTGGCCTTCATCGTGCGTCGTGTAGTATACGTGGGGTAACGAGAAGTGATTAACACCTCACGACCAGCTCCCGATCATCAATCGCTCGTGAGGGTGTCACCACAGGCGCTCACACTGCTCACGCGCAAACACGTAAACGTCGGTGAAAAAGACGGAGCAGCACGGCTGTGCAGCGTGTGATCTGGACACAAGCGATGGAGGCACAACTTGTAGAACTTTGGAAAGCTCATCCGAGCCTTTTCGATGTGGCATCACAAAATTATCACGACCACAACAACCGTGAAAATAGTTGGATTTACATGCTGCTCAATCACAGCTGCCTGATCAATGTTTTTCATTAGCAATTTAGCAAAGTTGATGGTGGTGGTGTGTCTGTGTGAGTGAAAGACAGAGAGAGCGACAGATTTTCTGTTATAACCTTCATGTTATGGAGGCACAGTGTGAGCACTCAGGTCGCATCAGAGCATCGGGCGGTATAGTGTGAGACCTGCATCGTGACCTACCAACTTCTAACCCCTGCGAGTCAATCGTGCAGTTTGAGCAGGAGCTGAATAACGTGACTGAAAAAATCGCACAGTGTCTGCCCAGCTTTAGGTGTACTGTCGTCCGAGACTTGCACCGCAGTGTCGGCGTTTGTTTCCCTGTTGGCCATGCTTCTTGTTGTGGTCATCTGTTGTCTTCCGGTATTTTCTCCGTAAGCGACCTTTCCTCGACCAATGAGATGAGCGGTAATCTGAATTGTCATACTCGAATTGTCATAAGTGTGCTGTCAGCTCATTGGTCACAAAGCAGGAGAGGGGCTGGGAATTATGTTTTCAAACAAAGCGTTAATTCCATTAACATTTATAGACTACTTTTGATTCTCACTGTATTACGGGACAAAGTGCGTCCCTTATTAGCTCAATACGGGACGTGTACTTTTGTTTCTAAATACGGGACGAATCCGTATTTTAAGGGACGGTTGGCAACCCTAGCTAACACTCTCTGTGCAGTCTAACCAACGTGTCCACGCTAACACTGTTTATTTTTGATAACTTAGTAACATGACAAGTCACAGATTGTAATGTAACAACTCACTACGAACACTAAGTGACACTAACAAATACAAATAGACTGGTGAATGAGTACGACGTTTCCACTGCTTACGTCCACATTAGACTTTGACTTTAGCTCAGAGCATCGCTGCACACGCTGCACCTGCTTGGTGTTCAACATTACAGCAAACTGTATTTTCCCACTGAACTTCTTCTTGGAATAATGGCCACAATTCAACGATTATCAGTAATTTTGTAGCAAAGTTCTGTCACGAGGCTCACTGAAAAGGTTTCTTTGTGTCTCTGCTTCATTATGTCAAGTCAGGAATGATTTCGTGGCCAAGTGGCTTTCATGTACCTGTGTGTTCCAAGTAAATATGAAGACAGCTGAAAATGAACTTGTTAACCCAGTGTTGGCCCAGTAAGGCTGTAACACACACTGCCAACCATGTGTACTCCACACATCTTAGACTTCATAACCTATTGCATTATTTTTTCCAGTGCAGCAGCTGGAGTCACTGTGCCCTACAAGGACAACAGCACTGGACCTGGACTTTCCTATATATAACAGTGTACAGTGTGATTAAGGGATGGTTCCCAACACTGGAACAATTTTTCATTCTTTTTGACGTAAATTTTCTGTATGTTGCTACGTGTTAAGCAAAGGAGGCCGACGTGTATCAGACCGTCAGCCAAAGTGGACCTAATGGAAAAATGACCCCCGATAATGAGCAGGCATTGAAGAGGGAGAGACGGAGAAGTAAGAATCAGCCAGTGTTTACAGCTCTGGTGACCACATGGGATTATCTGACAGCTGTGAACAGGCTGAACTCTTCAGACAGTGCCAACTTACATCAGCTTGAATAAATGAGGGAGTCATTGGAATTCTAGCTGGATTCTTACAGATTTTTTGATAGTATGAAGATGGCCACTACAGGCAGATAGTAATCCAGTTCTTATTCGGCTGAGGCAGATAGAGGCGAGGTCTTTCATGGAAAGAACTGGCTCAGCTGGTCTTTTCCACTGACGCACTGCAGCAGCCAACAGAAAAGGGGACTCGCAGAGCTGTGCAAGTCCTGGGATGTAGCTGCACCTATACTGAGCCTACTGATCACTAGTGATGGGTAAATGTGGCAGCTGTGCAGGAATCATAACAAGTCTCCACAGTGACACTGGCCATTTGTGTTATCATCACATCTTGATAACGATAGCCTGTGACACAGAGTCACAGACAAGCACTGTTGCCGCCACTACTGGTGCTGCTGAGGATTACTCTTAAGGTCTCTGGGAGTTTGCATCGTCGTCAGGCTTGCTCTACACTCTAACAATCAAACCTAGAAGCAACAAGTAAGCCACCTTTTAAAACTGGGGTGATAAACACGACAACCTTAATTAGCTGTGGTCGTGTGAAATGGGTGTTTGAAACCCTGCAATGCTGGAAAGTCAGTATCAAACTACTGGTTACAAACTCAGGGCCCCTAGTCTATTTATACCACCCACTAAAGACATACTAATCAAATAGTTATAAAAACACGAAACACCAAAGAAATGCAAAACAGCTCAAAAAAGCTGTGAAACAATTACAAGGAGGTGGAGAAACACTAAATTCCTGCAAAGAGACAGTTTCAAACAGCAATGCAAAGAAAAAAGACAGACGTAGTGTCGCGATAAAGAGACGTGAAGTAAAAGCAAAACAAACAGAGACACGAAACGACCTCAAGCAATCAGCAACAACTGCAAAGGGGAGCAAAGTACTACGAAAGATACTACGAAACACAAACCCACATGATGCCCAAAAGAACAGCGATGAGGCCCAACAAAGACGTGTAAATGACTACAGAGATACAAACGACCCCAACAAAAACTCACTGTGTGACGTAAACAGACGCAAACATACAAAGAGACAATCAAAACATCAAACAACCTGAGACAGACACACAATGATTACATCAATGGTCTCAAACTTACATGAGCTGTGGGCCACTGCTGGCACTGTCGTCTCATTGGACGGACACTTTATGTTCAAGTAGTACAAAAACAAACAAATAAACAAGAAAACACCCACAAATATTTCCTAAGAAGTTTTGTTTGTTTGTTTTTAAAATTTCAAATACTGTATAAAAAGAGCAAACTGCAAACGTGAACACAGGTTTTAACTAACTGGATCCTTTCATTGAACACACACTGGTGCTCTCTGTGCACACGTGGCAGCACTGCTGCTGTCGTTGTGTTCGTGTTTAACAAATCAAACTGCAGACATGAGTGTGAGTCTGTCACTGAGTAACGCAGCCTCAGTGTGTTTGTGCTCTCTGCTCATGTCGCCTTCATGTTAAATCATTTTGGGCTTTTTAAAGAACTTATTTTAACATTGCACTCGACAACAAGGGACAAACTGCGTTATTTCTTCATGTCAGCAAGTAGGGCTGACGTGGGCCGCAAGTGGCCCCCGGGCCACAGGTTTGAGACCCCTGGATGACACAATGCATCTACTTCAGCTACAGCTGTGTTTTAGTCTTGGTGTCTAAGTGGACAGGGGGCCCTGTATGTGTTTGTGCCCCAGACTCCAGGATCTGACCATCCATCCATGAGTGCAGTAGTTCTGTTCTCTGCAGCACCCACATCTCTAATGCAGCTCTGGCTCTTTGACCTACCTGTTTGGTGAACAGAATGGCTGTGTCCCAGTACTCGGGGTGCTTGTCACTGTGTTTATTTAACTTCTTCTGCCAGGAGCAGAAGTTGCGCAGAGTCAGAGCAGCATTACTGGAAACCTTCGGTCCCTTGTCATCGTCGTTTATCACCATGAAGCCCACCACCACTATGTTTATGGAGTTGAGGATGCTGGGGTGCTTGTAAAGCCTGGCTGCTACTGACATGAGGGTCAGAACGTAATGCTTTAGGCCATCCCCGTGAAATTTAGCCATAGATTCATCTGCCACAACCAGCACCTCCACAAACCTGGGGACGGCGGCGAACCTCTTAGACCTCCCCAAGGAATTGAGCACAGTCTCGGTCAAGCCGTCCGTCTCCAGTTCTCTCATGTACTTGTATCTCTCCAGGGAGACGGTGAAGTTGGTGTCAGGTGGAACTTCACACCTGCTGGTGAAGTTTCCAGCTGAGTGCGCTGGGCGTCTGCGGCGGCGAATGATATGCGTCCTGTCGAAGGAGTTTCCACGCACAGAAGCGGCCCCTGCGTCTTCAGTCTCGGTCTGGCTAATAAAATATTCCACGCCGTTATAGAAGAATCCCCCCTGCAGGCCTTTGCACAGGCTCAGCGCGGCAAAGGAGTCGGGGTCTGCGTTGACATCGCCGGAGTAGAAGCATTCCCTGAATTCAGAGCCTGCAAAGGTGTCGGATGCTGAAACACTCCCAGCTGCAATGAAACTGGAATCTGGAGACAGATGGAGGTAAAAATCCTCTCTGAATGCACGAAGTCTAAACACGATCTCATCTTCATTCATCTGCTCGGCGCGCCGGTGCAAATACACTCCGGGCTTTTTCTGACTCAGGCGAACAGGTCTGCAGAAATCAACCTCCATGCAATGTGTCACCTTCAAATAAAGCAAGAACTGCGTAAAAAGAACGAAAGAACTGCTCGGCATCGCCATCTCTGCTCCCACTCGGGACAGTCCGCCGTTCAAGAAGTTGTGCGCAATGGCACCAAGCTCAGCCCATGCGTCTTTTAAAAGCCTATGCACTCGCGAGTCCTCCCTGCTGCTTTCCCATCTTGCACCGTTTCCTGTCTGCACGCGAACTTCTCTGAGCTGCTCAGTTTTAAAGTCGCGCTAAACTCGAGCATCGCTGTCAAACAGAAATCTGAGTGCGTGTGCAGGACGGAGCTCATTGGCCAGGCTGCGCGCTTTGTGCTGCAGAGCGCGGCCACTTGTAGCTCTCCAAATATTATTGTTGCCGTACAGCATGAGCGACATGAGCATCATCCCCACGCAGTCTGCTCAGACAACTCTGAATCAGACATGTTTCACAAGAGCACACAGAGCATCACTTGATCAGAAATAGATACACTGATAAACGTTGGTCATGAATTTCAATCTCATCAAAACATCAAGCAGAATCTTTACATGATATCATTGGATTAGGTAATAACGTGTATGTCACTTTAATGTTGCAGCTGGAGGTGATTTGAGTGACTTCAGCACTGCTGGATCAGTACAAGGGCATTAAATCTGTAATTTAATAAAGTACAGCAGTGAATGTACAAAGTTGGGGGTAGGGAGGATGGGCTCCAGCAAAAAAAGATGAAAAACGTATCTAACAGAGATCGATTGATTTGGGAACAAGACCAAAACCCTCCTAGAATCAAGTGTTGCCACTGAGGAGGCCATCATGACAGTAATGACTCTAATATTATTGAATGGTCAACAGTCTCCAGCTTCTACTAAAGAAAACGGGGAACAAGTGATAACAGAAACTTGATTTTTGGGCAAACAGCGACACCTAGTATCTAACGAAAAGTGAGCACAAACGCTCGGTCCTTGTGCTTTGGCGCCATCTGCTGGTACATGTCGTGATCTGTACATCTGTTTGGGGTGCAGGAATTTTTTGGCATTTGTTTTTGATTATCTGATGAGTTTAACATTCAGTTCAAATGCAGTTTTTATTCACTGTGTGTAAAATCTTGCTTTATTTTAGTTTTTAAAAAGAAGCTTCTTCAAACGTCACATATTGGAGATATGAGAAGAATAACGTTCATCCAAAATCATCACTAACGCGATTAGACATTTCCCAGTGTTCGGGGTCAGTTCCAAGAAAACTCGGCGCCTTTCTTCGTCTTGCTCTTTTGTGCGGAGGATGAAGCAGGCCGGATTTGGAGAGGGGCGGGGTGGGGGGCTCCGGGCCCTGTGGGGG
The DNA here is from genome assembly GCF_018398535.1 of Haplochromis burtoni. Classification (NCBI taxonomy): domain Eukaryota; kingdom Metazoa; phylum Chordata; class Actinopteri; order Cichliformes; family Cichlidae; genus Haplochromis; species Haplochromis burtoni. Next base: position 764,925 of record NW_024582589.1, on the reverse strand, counting down.
CCTGCCACTCACACACCTCCGAAATAACTCGCGTAGCGGACTCCCAGCTATGCGTAGTATAGATGTCCTGTCGCTGCCATACAGCACGCTGGGTTAATAATAGGAGCGCGGTTGTCAAGCTGTTTCAGAAGGGGGGAGTGTCGGCCCATTCTTATTGGACCCGTTTTATCCTCGAGTTTCTCATGAAGTGTGAGTGGGAGGAGAATTTCCAGCAACGGAGGATATCAAAAATAAGCCCCCTCATGTCCAGAGAAGAAGGGAAAGTATAAATACCCCCGATATGTCCAGACTGCAGCGGTGCTGGTGAGCGGCAGAACAGGGAATGATAGCTGGCCGAAGCTGAGTGGGACTGGGAGCTCACTTTCATTTCAGTAGAGACGTTATTGCGACTGCAGAAGAGAAAGGACATCATCTTTGTTAGTCTTTATTTTTGATCCACTCTTCAGCGCGTTTCTGTCTGCAGACGATGTGTGCCACTGCGTGTTTGCTCTTTTCGCTCCTGTGCGTAGTCAACGCGGCACTTGCCTCTTCGTTTGAATCAGAGGATGTTGTACCTGTTCGGATAAACGCAAGAACCAGCGGGCGCTTCTGGAAGAGAAGCGAGGAGCAGCCGAGGTTTGTCCTCAGTGCGTTTGGCAAAGACTTTACTCTAAACCTCGTCCCGGACACCAGCTTCATCGCGCCTTCCTTCACCATCCAGCGCGTCAAAGCCAGAGACGTTGAAACTTTACGCAGCGCTCCAGGTGCCCGAGCCGTCCCCCAGAAGCTTATGAACAGGTCAGAGGAGAGCGAGGGCCACCTGAGGAGCTGCTTTTACTCCGGCAACGTGGATCAAGATCAGAACTCACTCGTGGCTGTCAGTCTGTGCTCGGGCATCTTTGGCTCCTTTGTAACGGAGGGCAAAGAGTATTTGATTGAGCCCAAACTCCACGGCGGCCCGGGGCCAGCCACTGCCGAGGAGCCGCACGTCATCAGGAGGAGAACATTCAACGACAGCAACGGTGTTTCCCTCCCGTCTGATCACGCGGCCGTGGAGAAGCACAATGGGGAAAGTTTTACGCACGGCGACGGTGACGCAAGGAGGGAACCACGCCGGAGACGCTTTGTCTCCGCGCCACGGTTCATAGAGACCCTGGTGGTAGCAGACTCAACCATGACCCACTTCTATGGAGATGAAATAAAGGTCAGACGCCATGAACTCATTCTTTCCTGCACGCACACACTTACTCGGCGCCCAAACAAAGCTTTCTTTAATTTCTTGGCTTAGACTCTTCCATAAACAGGCCGCTGTTGTAGACGTCATTCCATAACCCCCCCCCCCCCTTTTTTTTTTATTTTCCCATCCTGTCTGCAAAGTCAGGATTCACACACTCGAAAATATAAAGGCAGGCATATGTTTTTCTCTCCCGCTGCATAAAACATGTTTTGTCAGTGAGGGACCTTGGGCGGAAATCGATGATCTCCCTGTTTTTCACAGAAAGATGTCAGGCCAAAGAAATGCAAGAAATGCTAGAGCACATTCCTAGGGACTTGGTCACCATTTGGCAGCAAAGCCTCAGCATCACCAGGAAGACTCACAGCGCTTACAATAGCTTTTCCATTCTGTCTTTACTCCGTGATTCTTTAAATCAGCCCTTCTCTCCCGCATAAAACCTTCAGTGTTTAAAGTGCACTAAATGTTTATTACGTCCTCCTTCCAATCTAAAATCAGTCCTGGTTCCAACCAAAGCCGAACCAGTAATAAGTAGGACTGTGCCAAAGTCCGCACCAGCCAAATTCTAATCTGTTTGTGTTTAAGTCACTCCTCAGCTGCCAAAGTCTCCATAGTATTCCCCAGGCAACCAGACACAAGGTGAGGAGAAAGGTTGCACTGATAAACTTGGCTCACACTGGATTTTCCATCCCAAATCACACATTCCTTTATTTCTATGCAGTTTTCTACAAATAGGGGCCGTTTCAGTGATTTGGTTTCCCCAAGCAAAAATCAACATGTGGTTCCGTGGGTGTGCTCACAGCACATGTGGAAAAACTTTCGATGTGGGACTATCAACCCACCCTAGAAAAAATGATTTCACCGAGAATACACATCGCGGCAAAGCCGCTCACACTGTCTGTGATTTGGCAGCTCTGAAACACGGTGACACAGCAGCTCAGTGGAAATCCCTGACGCGTCTCCTTTAATGATAATAATAATTCCAGGCACCCAAAGCACTTTACAATTCCACTATTCATTCACACACTGGTGGAGGCAGCTACAGTTGTAGCCATATTGCGCCATCGGCCCCTCTGGCCAACACAGGTAGGGTAAAGTGTCTTGCCCAAGGACACAACGACCAGGACAGAGAGAGCAGGGGGATCGAACCGGTTACAGATGAGCTTCCCGATCCCCTGAGCCACAGTCGCCCCATGATTGTGTCACGGGCCAAGTAACTTTGGGGAAAATGATTTCAGGCCACAGGTACAAATACATGTCGGTTTGTCTGCCTACAGCTTTGGCCATCTTGTATGATGTTGGCATCCGTTCCTTTTCTTTGTTTGCTGCAGCAGTAACATACAGTCCAGGACAGCTCCACATATCAGCCAGTTTAATTTCCATTGTAGAACACACATGTGCTCAGTGAGTAGTACTTTATAGTGTTTATGCTTTTATTTTTGTGCAATTACTGCATTTGGAAAAAGTCTCTTTTCCATTTGAAGGCATCAAACGAGGCTCGGCACGTTAGAGCCGAGCTAACCAACACACTGGCCCCTCTACACGATTACACATGCACATCTCGAAAGTAAGAAAAGGCAAAAATGTGTTTGCAATCTGTTCAAAATTTTATAATGAAGCTTGTCCCGCAGACACAAAACATCATTAAAGTCTCCTGGAGTAATATACCGCACACATGCACACGCTTTCTTGTCAAGATTTCATAAAAAAATTCTCATTACCATCACGTGTATGTTTATTATAATCCCACACTTGTGAGGGACAGCCAGCCTGGCTCCAAACACATCTGTAGGCTGAATCATAAATATCCTCTCCTCCACAGCACTACATCCTCACCCTCATGTCCATGGCCGCCCAGCTTTATAAGCACCCCAGCATAAAGAACTCTGTGAACATGGTGGTGGTGGAGATGCTGGTGGTGGAAGACGAGGAAATTGGACCGGAGGTCTCCAGCAATGGAGGTGTGGCTCTGAGGAACTTCTGCTCCTGGCAGCAGCGCTTCAATCCACCAAGCCAGAGGCATCCCGAGCACTACGACACTGCCATGCTGTTCACTAGAGAGGTGAGGAACCAGCAGACGAGCATACATCTGATTTTGTTATTTTTCTCATTTTTTGTTTTATTTGAAGCTGTTTAGGTCTTTGAAATAAAACACAGCATCATCTGCAAATAAGGCTTTAAACATTTATCTTCTAAACAAGATGAACATCTTAACAAGAAGTCATTAACTACACTATTTATAGCTTTTAACTGCACAAGTTCAGAGAAATACCATCATTATCCCTGAATAAAGTCATTGTTTAGTATCGTGCAATTGAAATTCTAAGATCCCACGACGACATCTGGACTGTGCAAACGAGTACTCAGCCATTTAGTAACTGAGACACAATTAAAACCTACAGGCAAAATTAAGAGTTACCATGAAGTGTTCATTAAGTCATAATTTGCAAACGGCAGTGGCCTGAGAACTGATCCTTGAGGAACACCGGAGTATTTCAGGTTTCATTGAAAGGTTTAACAATGGGAAGCGATTTAGTCATGAAGCAAAAATGTAAATGCTAACAAATAAATTCTATTTTTTTAATGTTTTATTGAACAAATTCCTGTGTGTCCTGTAAAAGGTACATGTATTTCTCTCACTGCTGAAGGTGGATTCTCATGTTCACATAAACTCACTGTATGCCACCTGCTAGCAACCAAAGCAATAAAGGAAGTTATTAAAGAAGGAGAATTAATGTATGATTCTCTAAAACAGAGCTAAGGCTAATGCTTTTAAAGGGGATTTATTACAGCTACATTATATTATTAAAGCAGTTCTTTACGTCGTAATGGGACTCTGTGCGACGCTTTTTCACCGACTAAATGAACTGCAAGTTTATGGCAGCCATCCCAGCCCCCCTCTCCCTCCTTTTAAGCCAAGTTTCTTCTGATTGGCTGCTCTTCATAAATAAAACCCACCAAGTGGGTGGGGCTTGTACACTCACAGCAACAGATGCGTAACAGAGATGAGTGTATTAGGGATCTCTGCTCACAGTGACATACAGATCCAAAAGTAGAAAAAAATAGTTTGAAGTAAGAAAGTCAGATTTGACCTCTTTGACCTCAGATTTGTTACTATTTGAAACGTTCATCATGTTTAATGTTAGGATCCTTTGAAGTAACACATCGTGTGTGATACAAAATAGGTTATGTGCCCTCAGCTGGACGTGTTTAGCAGTTCATGCAGTGTGTGTGTGTGTGTGCGTGCTAGTAAAAAACACCTTGACACAGAGTCAGTCACCACGATAGGTTACAGCAGTCAAGCTTTTTCTTCAAAGTGCGGTTTTGCCGTGCTTCACGGAGGATGGACGGTCCTCTCACCATCACGTTCTGGCAGATTTTGTTTCCCGTTACGAAGACAACCAGCAAGAATGAGTCCGAAAATAATCTCTGGTGGAATTCAGTGCCCCGCCAGCTGTGGGAGCATAATGCGGTTTCACAGGCAGCACAGCCAACCGCCCAGCAATTATCTAAGCCAAAGTGCCACACAGTGGCACAGGTGCACTTTAGAGCAGCTGTAGTGGCATGTGGAGGTCTCCCAGCTGAAACAGCGCCTCGCTTTAAACCAACCGTTGTCATGCGTTATTTTTTAACAACCCATAGAAAAGAAAAAAACTTTCGAGCTGTCAATTAAAGATGCTAAAACCAGACTGCAGAGATGGAATAATCTTTTCCAAGCTGGGGAAATGTCAAAGCAAACAAACTGTTCTTTATGGATGCTTCGACAGGAAATAAGTTCACAAGTCCTCGGGGTTTGAGTTGCGATTGGCTTGTTCTGCTGCATTTGGCTGCCTTCTTCCATCTGGTATGTGCGTGTTGACAAGGTGTTAGCAGACAATACATTAGGCGAGGAACTTCTCTATTATTACATTTTTATAGCTAAGTGCCCTGGTTTGCGGCTCGATTTGATGACAGGCTTGGCATTTATCCGCCTACAGAATGACGTTAGCGTGTAAATCTGACCCCGGATCTGAGAAATAATGGAGAGAACATATGGCTTTGTGCGGTCTTGTGCTGGATTGTTGAAGCGGCTTTTCTCTGGGGGAAACCATCATTCACGCCAACCCGGGTTTCTGTTTGTTTTTCCATTTCCGCAGAAATACGCTTTGAAATGCAGAGGACAGAAGGCTCCTCGTGGATGAGCTAACTTTAGTGCCCCTACAAACGGTCGAGCTTTAGTATGTGGCCTGCTCGGGGTTGCAAATGCGTGCCGTGCAAGCCGCAGTCAAAAGAGAAGACTGACGCTGCGTAAAACGCAAAGCTCGCGGCGGGTTGCATGCATTGGAAACATGTCACTCGTGCATCTTTGCGGTCTCACCGCGTGTGTGTTTGTACAGCATTGCGGTTTGAGCTCTGACCCATACGTCGAGTCTTGCATCTGCATGAAAGGCATCGTTTGCTGTTGTGGAATAAGGTGAGCAAACACAGACTGAGCTGCATTCAGTCCCTGTTTCCAAGTCCAGATGTCTTTCCAATCACAGAAAGTCCTGCCTCGTGTTTTTTAGAGAAGGCGAGGCCGTGGATGCATCTGTCCATGCTACACAGAAATAAGGAAAGATGTCTGATATAACACACGGACACTTCTCCCACAGCTGCGGATATTTATTTGCTTTTGCTTAATGATGGAAACACTGAGTAACATGCTTTTGATTGTTTTAATAGATGGTGAAGGTTATATAACAGTCATCAAGGGTTGCTAATATATTTACTGTATTTGACAGAATAATGGCTTTAAGTCTTTAACAGTCCAGCCTGCAGTGCCATATATCCACAAGCTATCACGCAAATATTTGGGATGTATAAAATATTCGGACGTCGCCTGTTTCAGTTTGAATCTTTCAATTTAGTTTGAGTGAAACGCAGTTTTAGCAGCACTGCAGCTGTCCCATTACCTTTGCTGGCCACTGCCACTTCCCTCCAGTGTATACTGGTTCTTGTCACATACTGTACATAGCACTCCAACTTTATGCAAAGCTGCACTCGCTGAGTTAATATGCAGCTAGCCACCAAACTATATCCACACAGGAGGTGGTTGTAACACCTCAGGCTGCTACTGAGTGTGCATGAAAACTAGTCAGAGAGTCCAAGCAGGTCAACACAATCAGGCTTTTTACTGCACAGAGGACGAAACTCGGTTCCCCAGCTCCATGTCACACTCACTCTTTGTAACAATCTTAAAATTGCTGCTTCGTTTACTTTGGCATAATGCACATTATATAGAGTATAGCACATTATATGTACATACCTTTACTGTAAGAGGACTGATTGTGCTAGCTTCACTCTCCAGAGGCTCATTCTAAAAACCGAATATTGTAACAAGCAGCCACCGATGAAAAGTTGAACCAGTGATTAATTATAAACAGACTAGAATAAATAAGCAATTTAGCAAAAACGAAAAAGTTGGTTCAAAGTAGAACGGAAAGTTTAAAGTGACCAAACAGCTGACCTAGAAACGAAAGGCAACTGTGCTCACGGGGCACTTTGTTTGAATTTGGACCCTTTTTGTCTGCTTTAATTCTTCGTGGCACAAACACGAAACGTTCCTGGAAACATTCCTCAGCGATTTTGTTGTTACTGACACAATAACATCACACAAGTGCTGCAGGTTTGTCTGCTACACTTCCGTGATGTGAGTCTGCGATTCGAGAACATGCCAAAGGTACAGTGAACTCATTGTTGTGTTCAACAAAGCAGTTTGATATAACTGAAGCTTTGTGGTGTGCCGTCATCAGAAGACGTGCTCATAAAGGGCTGCACGTGGTCAGAAAAATACCCAGGTCATTAATGCTCACCGGTCCGGTGATGTAATAGGACAAACTGCTAACACAAGGCAGGACGGATCCATTCTTCCATGTTGTTTACATCAAATTCTGAACGTTGCAGCAGAAACCGGAGTGGCACAGATTGTCCTTTTTATTCTTTCTTCCTGCTGGAGTTTGAAGTTCATGGAACTTCACTGAATTCCAGCTTTATCTGGAGAACCCGTTCCCCTCCTGTATTTGAAAAGCCCAGAACGTCCGAGATGCTGGTGTGAATGTAAGGAGAAGCCACCAAAGTGAAACTACGAATATGTAATCATGGAGAAACAAAGTAGCTCTTTTTTTCAGTTTATTCAAATCTGACATTTTTGTTCTGTGTTTGTGTTCCAGAACATCTGCGGTCAGAAGAGCTGCGACACGCTGGGCGTGGCCGATGTCGGGACGATGTGCGATCCCAAGAGAAGCTGCTCGGTTATCGAGGACAACGGCCTGCAAGCTGCCTTCACAGCTGCACACGAGCTCGGTGAGGTCGCATTGGGGGGGCTGACGCGATCCTCGGCTTTATGGAAAAGCTTCTTAGATCGAGTTTTCAGTCATTCCTAAACACTCAAGCACCTTCAAAAACTGTCACCTTCTGCAGGTCATGTGTTGAGCATGCCTCATGATGACTCCAAGACGTGTGAGAGACTCTTTGGGGATTTGGGAGGTCATCACCTGATGGCGCCTCTGTTCGTCAGCCTCAACAAAACCATGCCTTGGTCGCCCTGCAGCGCGCTCTACGTTACCGAATTCTTTGACAACGGGCACGGTGAGGCACACTGCAGCTTGTTGCTCTACAGCAGACATTAATGTCTTGTGCCAGTGTGGCTGCCTGCCACGCTGTGACTCTGTTATTAGGGCTGACTCAGAGATGTATAAAACATACGCTTCCTCTCATCCTCTCGTGAACCGAGGCTTTCCTGCTTAAACGTGCCGCTCCCCTTAAATTACGGGTTGGACGCTCAATTTATTTCGCCCGAGGTTTCCACATCCTGCTCTCTTTCTTTTGCCTTACCTCCGTTGCTCCCTCTCCCCCTGCCTTGTTGTGCATCGTGTATTGTTTGTATCCTTGCTAGATCTGTCAGTGAACCTTCTTTTCCACTGAGTCATAATATGGACTTCTTCCTGTTCCCCACCTCCTCGGCCAAAAGCAACAGCTGGTGTCAGCAAAATATGTTCTTTATCAGTTGGAAAATGTTTCCAACAAAAACTCATGTGGCTGAGAATGTTCATTCCGAACCGCAGATGTCATTGACAGCTCCAGACAAAAGCTTATTGAATGCAATAAAGATCATTAGAGGAATAATGGAAAACAATCAGATTTGGATTACCTGTCAGACGTCCAGATTCAGAGCATTAGGCTGCCTATAAACATGCACTACATCAGTTAAAGTGAAATTATTCCGTTTTATTGTCAGGACACAGCTTGCACTGAATACTTTCCCACTGTTGTCATGCCACACGCAGCATATTTACGATTGTCACTGTGCCGCGAGAACCACAGTCTCCACAAACCCCGATATAATCGGCCTCATACGGACTTGTTTTGTGCTGTAACCACAGGGGACTGCCTGCTCGATGTCCCAGAGAGCGCCATGCCTCTACCAAAGGAGCTGCCAGGCTCCAAGTACAGCGTGGACCAGCAGTGCCAGCAGATTTTTGGAGAGGAGTTCGTCCACTGCCCCAACACCTCTGACACCGATATCTGCAGCCAGCTGTGGTGTCAGGAGGAGAGGACGCTGCAATGCTCTACCAAGAATGGGAGCCTGCCCTGGGCTGATGGCACCCCCTGCAGTGCCAATGGAAGCTGCCTTCATGGCGTCTGCGTGCCAGTCTATGAGGCGATGAAGCCACTGGTAAGCCCGAGTCTTTTTCCCTGTTTTTTAAAAGACACCTTACTAAGTTACATTTGATGGCAGTAAAATCCTTTGCTTTCATGAACAGGGACCGGAAGTATCTCAGCTACCAGCTATGAACACCATTATCAGCTGTGTAATTCTCACTACTGAGTCAGTGCCCCTCCCACACGACCTCTTTTATTTTAAAGTTTGACCTTTTTATTGTATTATTGGTCAAATATTGGAAGTATTGCTAGCAGGAATTTTATCTCACAACACAAATACTGCATCCAAACTTGCCGACTTAGCAGCTCTTATTGAGTGCTCACACATGATCAGTGTGTACATTGAAAGATATGCTTGCAGAGTACTGTGGAGAAGCCTTAGAAATAAGTTCACTGTGACACACAACTAAGAAAGGGACACAGTTTGTAGGTAGATGTGCAGAAATGCACCTCGTGCATGCCTGTTTCACATCAGTGCACCTGCTGCCTTTGTGCCGCCGTGCTAGTGAGCCTGATTTTTTTTTTCCTCGTCAGTCGGTAAAAAACAAAAAGTGAGGCTGACGTTTGTTCATTCAGCTGTTTCCCAACACATGAGCCACACCATCCTTGTAAGGCCATGAGGTGATTAGGCTTGTAGTGGCTGTGGCAACAACATAAGGTCACGATTGCTTTTGGAAGAAAAGAAATATCAGTGCAGCTTTGAGACCAAAGATTTTCACACGAGGGTCAGAATTAGGGCTGGGTATCGTCACTGATTTCTAGAATCGATTCGATTCGATTTGAATCTGGGAAATTTTGCCTCACACAGTCAGAAATATTATAATTCAGATCTGTACATTTACATATTTTTGTATCTATAAAAAGGAAGCTGACACTTTCCAGACTTTATCACAGGTGTGAGCGTCACAGCGAGGCCTTTGTGTCAAAGTAGCTGAAGATAAACACAGAAACACATGAAGGAGATTTTCCTGTTCTGGGATTTATAAAAATATTCTGCAGTACATCAAAAATGAAAGAAAACCATTAATCAACATATGAACGTCACCTCTGATGTTACAGGGGTTTTATTAGAGACACGGCGTTTCACATTTTGCATAATTTTAAAAAGTTTACATTTGTTCAGTGTTGAACGGCAGAAATTAGGTTTTCTTTTCAGAAGTAAGTAAAAGGAAAAAAACAGCGACTGACAGCCTGTAAACAACGGTAGACTCGTGCGTAACAAGCAAGCGAATAATGTAGAAAACAGAGAGAGAGAGAGAGAGAGAGAGCTGTGCATGAAGTGTGATTTTATCCTGGTGGAAGCAAAACAGCAAAAGTCAGAGTGAATCCATGACGATGTTTATGTGAAGCGTAGTTTGGATCTTCTTTTGCTGCTGGTTCGGTCAATATTGTTTGGAGAGAGATAAAACTAACAGCTTCAGAATCAGTGAAAAAAGGGCGTGAACACAAAGCTCGACCCGCCGAAACATCGGAATCTGTCGGCTTTCAGCCCCGACCGTGTCCGTGCCGTCGGTGAGAAAGTCACATCTCACTGATTCTGATCCGCGGCTCCGAGCTTTGTGTTCACGTCTTTGTGCAGAAGCCGTGTTCCTGTACTCATTTACTGTTTTAGCTGTTTGGTGGTTGTTGAAATTTTGTGAGGTTTAACCTGAGATTCTGGCGTTTTGGGCAAAATAAATTTATATAAAAAAATCGATTCAGGATTTTAATGAATCGATATCACGTTATCCAAGCCAGAATCCATTTTAATCGATGAATCGATTATTAAAACCCAGCCTAGTCAAAATCCTTGGTTTTCCAAGCTTTTTTCTGAAGCACGTGTTTTTTCAGTAACCCTTACAGTCTTTGGACCCTGTTCCCATCTTCTTGCATGTTGCATGCTGACATTGTTTATTTCACTGGCTCACCACCAAAGAATGTTCACAGTGTCTGATGAGTCACTTCCTTTCAACAGAGTAATCAGGTTTGTAGTCATAAAGCTCTAATGAGGCCGGCATCCTCAGCACATTTTGGAGGTTTTGCTCATGCTGCGTTAGATAAGCTGTGGATAATGCACGAGTTGTCTCACAGTTTATTCTTAATCTGATGTTCCAATGACCATAAATGCACTAACTGCATGTCTTTGGCGTGTGGGCGGAAGCTGGAATACCCACAGAGAGCCCACGCAAATATGATAAGAACCATCAAGCTCCGCCCCAAACTGTGGATTCAAACCCACAATGATAGCAGAGAGATGACAGCAGATAGCAAAGCTAATACGCTAACAACAGACAAGTGATGAGAGTCAGCAAGGCCAAAATATTCCCTGTGGTGGAGAATCTCACTGCTTCCATAATACAAAACTCTGCATGTTTGTACAAAGTGTTGCATTAGCTGAGACCTGACTCGTTTTCATAAATGCTGCAATTTCAAGTTGAAGTACAGACATTAAAGGGCTCAGAGAACGCATTATAAACTGAACTGTGTCTGACTTTGGCGAGTTGAAATGCAGATCCTTCACGATACCTTTTTAGATTTCCTCAAAGAACATCTCAGCATCTTATCTAAGGTCGGTCGCCTTGATACCTTCTCCTTGTGTTCTGAATACACATCTGTTTATGAATCCAGACATGCTGGCCGTTGGGATGTGGTACAAGCTTATAAAACTTCTGGAAAGAACAACCTTGCTAGCAAACACACATGCACACGCGCACATACTCACTCAACGTACAAACTTGGAGCATGGCAGGTTCTACTAGCAGTGAGTGACACATGTGGCAGGAATGTGGGTAGAGTCAGACAGCAGGCGCGTGCCGAACTTCAACACAGATTTAGCCTCGAGTCGCGGCATGCCAACACGCTGTGCGGCCTCAAACCCAGAAGCCCAGACTGTGGTTTAGGCTGCACAGCTGACATTGCCTTTGGCTCGGAGCACTAACCAACTACTCTGCTCTTTTTTTCCTGTGTGTTTTACCGCAGATGGTTGTGGACGGCGGCTGGAGCTCGTGGGGACCGTGGCAGCAGTGCTCTAGGACATGTGGAGGTGGGGTGGAGTTCTCCTACAGGGAGTGCACTAACCCAGTGCCTCAGAATGGAGGGAAGTACTGTGAAGGACAGAGGGTCCAGTACCAGTCCTGCAACATACAGCCATGTGACAACAATGAAGGTAAGGGTCAACGTAATACAGCTCTCAGCTTTCAAATGAACAAAGAAACAGCTTCTTATATCGTTTGTTCCCAACAAATGTTTGTCCCACATCTGCACTTTCCATTGTCCTACATTTGGCCTTGACTGGCAGCATTGACCCGGGGTGAGTCTGGCTGCCACAGACCTACTGTAGATCCGCTTTATGCAGGCCAGATGTTAGGTGTGTTGGCATATTTGGGCGAGGGTTGGCCCCACCGCACGTTGACCCCACCATATGATGTTTTGGCCACAGTTTCCAAACCCAACCCTCGCCATAAGCCACAGGAACATTAGGCCACAGGATGTGATCCCTGCCAAAACCCAAGATCTACATCGCAACGTTAAGAAAAACTCTCTAAACCTGCTCTGAAATGTGCTGTGTTCTTCCCCAGGCTCCACCGTGTCTTTAGAAATGAAAATTAAGCTTTGCAACAGATGGACATTTTTATGAAGAAAAAAACAAAACAAAAAACTACGTATCAGCTCGTGTTCAAACCACTCCACAAACTCTGGAAGAAACTGTGTAATTTAAACACATTAAGCTTGGTTCTATCTAGAACCTCTTTTCTGCCAAAGTGCTGCCAGTGTTGTTGAACCACACTGCAAATCATGAGCAGGAGAACAAAACAGGTGCTTATAGACATCTACCGACCACTGATGTCAGCAGATCCAACTTTGTAGTTTTGACTCGTTCCAGCTTTTTGCAACATTCAACTGTCTTTTCTCTACAGAGTTGTAGATAAAAGACAATTCATTGTAGATAATGAGCGGGGACAGCAGAGCAGGCTTGGATTAAAACTTGTGATATTCCAACTTGAGCAACAGAGCTCGGATGGGGCAGGGGTAACACAGGGATGGAAACAAGTGACGAGCTGGAAGCTAAAAGTCTGACGCTGCAGACATTACAGATGGAGCTGCAGGCGAGAGGAGACGAGGGTCGGGATTGTGTAACGAGTAACAACAAAATAAGAAGTTGCATAAGCACGCAGCAGGCTGGTAGTGGCAGAGTTGGATATTTGTAGAGAGCTTGATTGTTGTGATGAGGCACAGCTGGCACAGATCTGCTCGGACTCTAGAACAGCTGTTTGCACTCAGACGATCACAGGCCGACAGGGAGACGGCACTGGAGGCAACAGGGGGACGCTCAATCGGAAAAAAAGCATTTTCTAGACTGACCCACAGCCTGCATATAAAAGACAGATGTAGGTGCTGTGATTTGAGCCATCTTGTAAGCAGGGATGGGGGGATGGGAGTGTGGAAATGACCACCCATGCAGCAGGGACATGTCAGCGACACTAGTGTGGACACTAATTTACAAATTAAGAGTCATGTTGTAGACATGAAACTAAAGACTCCAATGAAACATCTTCACTGAGGGCAGACCAGAGGAGTCACTAATGTATCACTGTAACCAATAAAAGAACTGCAAAAACACACCATATGGACCAATGTATCAGGCCACGCCTCCTAATCTTTGAGTCAGTGTTTTACAGTCACACACTGAACAGTGTGGCCTGCCTTTAGAAACATTAGCAGAAGAATGGGTCGTTCTAAAGAGCTCGCTGAATTCCAGTGTGGTGCTGTAATAGGATGGCACCACTGCAACAAGTCAGTTCATGAAATGTCCTCCCTTCTAGATATCACGAGATTCACTGTGAGCGTGAATATTGCAAAGGGGAAGCTTGTAGAAATCTCCCCAACTCGGCCATGAAGCATCCTCCATCGCCACAAAAACTGCACGCTTCAAGCATGGCTGAGCTCCTGTAGGTGCGATGTGCAGCTGGCCCAGTACGTTTGTCCATATAGTGTTTTCTAATCAGGTTTTATGTTCTGATGCTACATAATTAATTGTTGTCCACCAGCCTGATCCAGACTCTGCTGGTGTTCATCTATTTTTCTGCGTTGCTCTAATGAATATAAAAATACAGTTGATCAGGTGTTCGGATTATACAAATAATATTGTTTTGGTAGAGTATCTTAATTTATTGTTTCTTCATGTTAGGTAAAAGTTTCAGGGAGGAGCAGTGTGAGAAGTACAGCAGCCCCAACTACCTGGACCACAACGGGAACGTGAAACAGTGGATACCAAAGTACGCTGGTGTTTCTCCCAGAGACAGGTGCAAGCTGTTCTGCAGGGCCCGGGGCAGCAGTGAATTCAAGGTGTTTGAATCCAAGGTACAATAACGTCACTCAACAGCAAATCTCAATGAAAGGAAAGCCAGTAGTCTGAAGCACTGGTTCGGTTTTTTAAATCAGAATAGTGGTTTTAGAAAAGCGTCACTCATTCCTGAAGTCCCAGCTCTGCTTCATAGCCAGTGTCATAACCAGCTCCAACATCATGACCGTGACCTCCATCCACGGATGAACACCCTGACATGATGTTGAACTGTATTCAAAATATAGTTGAATGGGACATGTGTAGTGACCCACCGATGCTTGCTCCATCCCTGCAGGTGATTGACGGGACCCCCTGTGGCCCTGACACCACATCTGTGTGTGTCCAAGGACAGTGTGTGAAGGCAGGCTGCGACCAGGTGATAGGATCCAACAAGAGAGTGGACAAGTGTGGAGTGTGTGGAGGAAGTGGGCTGACCTGTAGAAAGATCACAGGCTCGAGCAACAAAGCAACGTAAGCCGATCAGATCAACGATAATGCAACCGTTCTCCGACTTGTATCCCCATGTGATGTCTGTGTTGTATGTGTAAGGTCGGGGGGCGGGTTCATTCCACTGCAGGGCAACCTGCCACTGCATGTGGCGAATAAACTTTGAACTTGAACGTGATAATAAAAATGATAAAGCACTAAAAGGCTTAGACAAATATATTGATGTCTTTCCTTCTACTGTAGTTAATTAGTTGATTAATTGATTGTGTTGTTAGATCATATTTCGCCCATTGTCTGAATTTCTACGAACATTATTGCTAAGGATTGTCTTATTGCACTGGAGTCACACTGGGTTAAATATGTACACTTGGGTTTTAAGGGGTATTTATTATTTTCTTCTTTTTTTGGGTTGTATGGAAGCCCCAAACGCAATTTCATTGTTCTTGACAATGACAATAAATAAATACTACTACTATTATAATACAAACCTTTTTTTAAAATTCTACTTGCTTATGTTGTACTTGAGGCCCATTCACAAGAATTTATTCACCCCAAATATCAATTTAGGTTCTTCATAACTTTTGGCCCAGCCATTTGTGGTATTCTGATTATGTGTCTCATTTTATTTATGCTTTTTCTGATCTACTCAACATAGTTTAGATAAGATTAGTAGTTTCATACATGTTGGTAGGTTGATTATAGTTTCACTCTTCTTCTGTTTCAAACCAAGTTCATCTCCTTTCACCTGGAAGTTCTAATTAATGCACAGATAAGATATTCTATAGTAAACTGTTATCTGTTCTTTTTCTTCTCCATCAGCTATGGATACAGTGACATTGTCACAGTTCCCACTGGCGCTACTAACATTGACATCAAGCAGCGGAGCCACCGAGGAATCAAGCACGATGGCTACTACCTGGCTGTAAAGAGAGAGAGTGGCGGTTACATCCTTAATGGTAACTTCTCCGTGTCCACGGTTGAGCAGGACATTCCGGTGCTGGGCGCAGTACTGAAGTACAGCGGCTCTTCCACGACGCTAGAGAGGATCCAGAGCTTCAGGCAGCTCAAGGAGGCCATCACCATCCAGCTCCTCGCCACTGCAGGAGATGGTAGCCCTCCCAAGGTCAAATATACTTTTTTCATCCCTAAAGATGTGACTTTGAACAAACCCAAGGAGAAGAAGGGCTCGTCCCTGTCTTTGCATATGATTCATCCGTTTGGCGTGCCTGAATGGGTGCTGGGCGAGTGGTCTCTGTGCTCCAAGACCTGTGGATCCGGGTGGTCCAGGAGAAATGTTGAATGCATGGACGACGAAGGCTTCCTCTCCAGTCAGTGTGACAAAGACCTAAAGCCCATAGACATCAGGCCCTGTGCAGATCTGCCCTGTCCCATATGGCAGATGGGACCTTGGTCTGCCTGCTCACGAACTTGTGGTCAGGGGGAGCGCCACCGCAGCGTTTTCTGCATAGACTACACTGGCAAGACTGTTGAAGCAGAACAGTGCGATCCAAGAAAGATCCCAGAGCCGGTGTCTGGGGAATGTTTCAACCAGGACTGCTTGTGAAGAACACGAGTACAGCGGACTCATGGTCATAGTGCACTTATGAACAATGGATGGATTACTGAACAGGCGGACGCACCAAGAATAATGCTGGGGTCCATTAGATCAGGGACAGTATGACTACAAACACACACAGAGCGATCCACAAAACCAAAGAAATGATAATTATGACCATTCTTTTTCACCTGCAAGATGTTTTATGCCTCTTTCAATCTGGAGGGTCTTGTTGTTACGCAGGAGTGGCAGTGGTGGTGGGTGGGGGTTAAACGTCTACATCCCAGGGCCCATTGCCTCATAATCCATCCATCTTATCAACTGGTTGCATCAAATCACATCAAAGGCTTTTAGCTGAATATTGCTTTGTCATTCTGTTGACATTTAACAACCACTATTGAAACAATGGAAATCTACCTCAGGATGTACATGTGATGCTATGCATAGTTGCTAAGAGAAGGTGCAGTGTGTGTGCTTCCTCCAGAATGAGAGATTTAGTCCAGCTTAAAAGATTGTTTTTGGAGGCCGTCTGCTATAAACAGCAGTTCGGTGGGGCTAGAACAATGAAACCTGCTGTCAGACACCAGCACAGTGTAAATATACCTCGTCCAGCTGTAATCCACAGAATCAAGCCCCTACAGAGCTTTGATCGAGCCACTTGCCCTTAAATAAGGTACGGACGTACGATCGAGGCACTTGTGTGTGATTGCTTCGTCTTTTCAAACACACATTAATGTAATTTGTGTTAAATTCGTGTGACAAGGATGTCATGGTTTTATCTGGAGAGTTAGTATTGTTGAGCAAACCCATAGCTCTCACTATATTTACTGGCTGCTGGAGCCAACATCAAAAGCTAGGCATTTCCCACACTTTGTACATGTGTTAGCCTCGATCATGTCTGGTCTTTCTGATCGGACAACCCAACGACAGACCACTCGACCCCGTAACGTAACTGTAGCCTTGTTCCATGTCCACGTGCATCACAGTGTAGTTGAGCAACAGCAGTACAACCAGTCTGCAATATTTTATTTTGGAGGTGTTATTACTAAGTTAAGTGATAAGCATATTATCTATCATGTATATGAAAAAATAACAGTAATTTTATTCATTTTCCCTTTAGTTCATGCATCATGTGCAAATGTTCGCAGATGTTTCAGACTCATGTGTGTATATTTGATTTCTTCATTCCTGTTGTTAATTTACAGTATATTATAAAAGAGATGGAGGATTAGGCCTGTATCCCTTCAGTGAAGGAATATGCTATTATTACAGCTTCCTTTTTAAGCTATTTATTTTTGTAAAGTTTTTACCTTGGACATGTAAGTAACATGGCAGACGCTGCTGTCTTTGAGATAATTGTCTATAAAATGGTCAAATAAACACATTTATGTCGATGCGTTGTTCTCTTGTTCTGTGAGTGACCCTCCACAAAACATCACTAAAAACATATGAAAGTGGCATTATTAACTACGCATAGAAATTTCGAGTGAACATTAGCGATAAGGACTCATAAATTTCACAAAATATTTCACGTAAGATCTCCAGTATGGAAGCCCGTTTCCGCCACTAAAAGAACAAACAAAAAAAACAAGTATCCATAACTCGAAATTTCAAGTTATTAACTCAAAATTTTGAGAAAAGTATTTGAGTTACTTTTCTCAAAATGTCGAGTTAATAAGTCTAAATTTCGAGAAAATAACTTGAAATTTCGAGTTATGGATCCTTTTTTTTTTTTGTGGGCTTCCATACTCCAGGGTTCATTTTTAGGCTGAACGACACTAAAACTCGCCACAGATGTGTGGAATTATTTTAGGTGCCTGGTAGCTTTTAAAAGTTGGGTGAGGCAAGTTTTACAAACCGAAACCTTTTCCAAAGTTCTGTAAAAATCCTCCCACGCTGGAATAACTTCTCCGCTCAAATATTTCAAAGACAGCCATATAAGAATATATTCAGTAGCTGTGGTTAGGGAGGAACCCAGCCACTTAACAACATCCTGTTTTAACGCCTGTTATTCTATATTCTGAGCTTGGTTGATGTTAAAATCATAATAGTTCAAAAATACCAGCATGACCATAATCACGTTATCCACAGTTCAGTTTGACTTTCAGTTGGTATGCAATGTTTCAGCAGACCGTAGAGCTTTATCACGCTGAAGAAATTCAAAGTCTGAAATGAAAGCTATTTAAAAGAAATAACGAGAAACTCTTTTGAATGTCAGTCAAATGATGACCAAAAAATAACTGTTCAGCTTCCCGTTCAATCTTTGTCCTGTGTAGGAGTGTTGGGGGCTGTTCATATGTTACAGTCCATCCATAATGATGGTTGTCGTCATCTTGTTTAGTTAATCATTTAATTATCTTCTTACACCAGTTCAAATGATTTATTATTATTATTATTTCTGCTTTTTTTCTGGCATTACTGGGAAAATGGACCTCAGCCAAAATGCTATATTGCATTGCAGAAGGTGGTCAGGATTATCCTCTTCACCAGAGCTCAGATGATCCAGTGCTCTTCACCAGCTTCCCCCCAGCAAAGTATACTGAACTAGCCACAAGTGACTGATAGAAAATCTCCTGTACTGTGCTGCACAGACCAAAGCACCTCAGCTTCCTCGGAGTTTAGCCTGTTGTCGGTCTATGTACTCTTCCACCACATCAACATCCTGTCCCAAGATATTCACCAGTTGTGCAGCTGTCCTCTTTCTTCATCTCTAGTCTTATTCAGATACAGAAGACTTTTCTCTGACTCCATAAAATCACCCACTGTAATACTCCTGCCCATCACTAATGTCCAACCACTGCAGATTCATTAAGAGTATTTCTGCAGGTGGCATGACCCCGAGTTATACTGAAAGTCAGAGGTTTACATGGTTAACAGGAGCTCCTGAACTGCACACCATCATTTTATTTAAAAGTTACAATAAATAGAGGCATCAAGAAACACAGGATGTTGTAATATAAAAGGATTTAGAAGAGTTAAAATCACAGATTGTAAGTAAAAGATTATCAAATTACTTTAAATAATAGATGTGATAATATAAAGACGAGAAAATGTACAAATACAGCAGATTTGCACATGCTGTGATTCTATGAACACCTCTATAGAGAAAATATAAACTTCACACAAATGCATACAAACAGTGGGGACCCCCAAGCTGCCCCGAGGTGTGCGTACACAGCTTATTAATGTGAGACTTCCTGTTTCTGACAGTACTGTACAGTACAGTGGGAGATGCGCGTTGCATTGTGGGGGTACAAATACAGCGCAGAAAGGACAGCGGGGAGCACAAAGGGGTAAAAACTGCACCTCGGCAACTTTTAACACCAGCCTGCTGTAATGTGAATTCATGTGAGCCTTAATTAAAGCGCGACTTTTGGCGGCTGGCAGGCTGACAACTGCTGGAAGAGCGAGGAATGTGAAGGGAGCGGAGAAGAGCGGCAGGGCACACCGCTGTCTCCAACTGCTTTGTCAGCTGAGCTGTTTGCGACCCGAGGCCCATCCGTTATCACAGGCCTCACCCGAGAAGGTAAACTACCTTCGTCCGCTGTGCCTGATAACGCTAACCGTGGTGTGTATATTCCTGTCTGGTTGTGTTGCTTTCTCGACACTGAAAACGACAGACAAACCAACTAAGAGCGCCGTGTTGTCTCAGCTATCGCTAGCTTGGCAGCTAATGCCAGTTAGCTCCCGTGGAGCAGCTGCGTCAAAGTGCAGCGGCTAGTCTGCGGTCAAAACGGAAATGGGAATACGTCGGCTTCAAAATAAATGAAGTCAATTAAAAATGTTCTCTTATTTTGTATATTTCTGTCTTAGTATTTATGCAGATTGGTAAAATCTCAGACTGCAGTGCAGTTCAGAAAGCTAACTTTAAAAAAAACACCACACGTCTACCAGCAATAGTTGTGAATAACACATGAATATAAATGATGACTAGTATAAATGGCTATTATAGTCATATAATAGAAATAATCACTTTACGTCGTGCAAGTTGTAGGTAACAACTGTGTTTTAAACCCGTTGAACGACACCAGTAACTGTCACACATTAACGTGCCCCATTTGCTTCAAATGATTTGTCAGGTTCGTTTGGATCTTATTTTGAAAATTCAAATCGCCTCCTGGCAAACTCGGCGTCTGTTTGACACCGTTAGCTAGTGTTTGCTAAACTGTGATTGTTGTTGCAATCATGTTCGCGGAGCATCTTGTCCACTTGAAACTGAGATGCACACACACTCGAAATACACACACACACAGTCGTTCTTTCTTTCTTTGTTTTATTCACATTCTCAGCTTTCTGCTGGCATTTTGCTCACTTTGGTTTCATGCAATGCAATTAGTATAAGTACGGGATGAAGGCCACGCCCCCTCGACCCTGTCGTCTGTCATATAGTCATTGTTTAATCAGTTGCATGCAAGCTTATTTGTCTTATTATTCACCTGCTAATAAACTAATAAACAGCATCAAAACAAATCCAGAGTCTAATGTGGGAAACAATCATGCTCACTTTTAAGTAGCTGTTACAAAGTAGTATATTTATGCATTTTTCCTCCAGAATATGTGTTAAAAATAAAAATCTCTTTCAGAGTGTCAAACCTAATGTTTGAACTTAACATGAGGATCAACGTTATTGTGGAGTGTTCAACAAGTCATTTTGAAATGTTCTCTAAATTAACTTTAGAGTGCCTCCATAGTAGGGCTGCACGATTAATCGTTAGAAAATCGCAATCTCGATTCATACTTATGTGCGATCTCATTTCCAAATGACAACAATTAAAAAAAAAAAAAAAAAAAAGACGATGACGACTGTACCGCATTTTGATCCGGGACGTACTCTGCATGAAAACAAGCGCTCACGCTTCCTGCTCAACAAATGACAAGGGCGGAGCCTTATACCACGTGATACAGAAGCTGTGCTGTGTGATGCTAAAATTGGCAGGGAAAAAACAACGGAGAGCACGTCAGTGATGACGAGAAAGTGACAGGAGAAAATCCGTCCCGGTCAAGCGCTTCCCTATATATGTCGAACTCCCACAGGCACAAAGAAATTACGGAGGCTATCACTTATCACCTGACCAAAGATATGGCTCCCATCAACACTGTGCAAAACGAGGGATTTAGGAAAATGATCAACACCCTAGACCAGGGGTGCCCAATCCCGGTCCTCGAGAGCTACCGTCCTGCAGCTTTTAGATGCATCCCTACTCCAACACAGCTGAATCAAATGGTTTGATTACCTCTTCAGCATGCCATCGTGTTTGGCAAAGGCCTGATAACAAGCCATTCATTTGATTCAGCTGTGTTGGAGTAGGGATGCATCTAAAAGCTGCAGGACGATAGCTCTCGAGGACCGGGATTGGGCACCCCTGCCCTAGACAAACGCTACACAGTGCCGTCCCGCAACTATATTTCTATTGTTGCACTACCTGCTCTATACACGCAGCGTCGAGCAACGGTGGAGACGGAATTTCAAGCAGTACAACATTTTACGGCAACCACAAAACGTGAGACATTTATTGTTTTTATGTTCAGTTTCAACTGTTACGAAGTTGATGTGGAGTTACTAAGTGCAATAAATATTTATACTGGAAAAGAGAATCGTGAGAGAATCGTGATCTCAATTCTAAGCCAAAAAATCGTGATTCTCATTTTATGCAAAATCGTGCAGCCCTACTCCATAGTGATTTAAATAGTCCTCTAATGAGTGAAAGGGCCTTGGTCTGATCACAGGAGGACACAAAGTGAGGAAGAGCTACTGGTGTTAAGAAAAAAAATCTCTTGTGAATAAGCGAGCAGCCAGAAGTTTACCAAGTGCCCGTGCACTTTAAAAGGCTTTGTTCCTCTGGACGTTACAGGATTCTCCCATGAATTTCACTTCAAAATTCTTTCAGTGTCTCTGTCAGAGGAAAGTTTGACGAGGCGGGTAATATCATGAGTTAGCACACCGGGCAGATGCTGCATATGTGGAGGAATAACATTTGTTATTGATTTTTCTGCACACGTTTTGGAATAACTTGGGCGTGGAAAGTTGAATAGTCGATGCAATTATTTCTTTTCTTCAAATCTCTCTTGTTTTTTATCTAGAGGTAAGAAAGATGGACATAGCTTCCACCATCCTGCAATCTGAAGGCCACCAGGTGGCAACAGGTGTGATTGTTAAGAGACTCCCAGTCTTACAGAAGTCGGGGTGAAAAGGCTTTCTTATGTTCGTCACCCATTATGAGTGACATCACACTAAATAAAAAATGAAGCCTGTTTTATAAACGTTGGTCAGCTGTGGTGTTTTCCACTTGACCATTGGCTAATGACTTACAGTCACAGGCCTGTCCTGTGAATCCACAGGCTCTGCCTCACGTTCTACTTTTAGAAATAACTGAGAGCGTAGTGCTCTATTGAGAAACCAGAGAGGCTTTTAAGACAGGACGGGACCTGATCGTTCATACATTTGAGAGAAGAAGGACCCTGAATTCTGGATTGAACCAACCTGGCTGCAGCATTTTGGATCAAGTCAAGACTTTCAGGGAGTTTTTAGAAGAACCTGAAAATCTGAAACAGGATATTTCTCATTTTAGCAACATTGCACAGATTTAAGACATGCCTGTTGTGAAACCTGACCAATTTATTGCTGACATTATTTGCCAATAATAGCTATTTTCTGCTAGATTGGCATTTACAACAACAGTTGAATGAAGACTTTAAAATGTAGACACACCCTTCAGCCATGTTGTGGGTGTCCAAATTGCCTAGTTTGCCCACCAAAGAGGATTGTGCAGCGTCGCTGTTGAAAACACGTACTGTGAATGCTGCAAAGAGAACAACCAGCGGATTCAAGCAGTGTCACGCAGACTGTAAATAAATAAGAGCGCGTAACAAACGTTTTATGTTTCTGCGTCTGAATGAAAAAAATATTGTCTGGTATTTTGAATTCACTCTTGAAAAGGATTTGTGTCGTCTGACTTCATAGGTAAATGCACAGCAATGCAAATATAAATATATAAAGAGAAGTAGAGGTCCTTGCACTCTGGAGCTCCGTGATTCCCTCGAATCAGCCTTTTTTCTTGTGAAATGTCTGTTTGCCATCTCAGCTTCATGTTAAAGAACATTGATTTGAACAGGTTAACAGAAATCTCTTCTTTGGACAGGAGTCTAACCTCCTGGTGGAATTAAAGCTCGTTTTCTAATATGCTCTGTTTGCTGGTTCAGACTCCTGTTGCACCACCGCAGCCCAAATCTATAATTCACTTTGCCTTTACTGGGCCAACATGGCCCAAGAGTATTTTCCTTTGGTGAGGCCGTGTGAAGGAGAGTGCGCTCTCCCTGTGAGAGCCCCTTCACTCGAGCTTTTGTTTGATGGAAAATCTCATGCCTCAGAGAATCCACGTCTCGCAGACAGCTGCTCGAGCGTCCTGTAGTGCGCTGGCCTCCACATGGGTCTGGCTCGCATCGCCGCGCATCTGCTTTGACTGTTGTTACATAACTTGGCATTTGGTCCTCTGCGTTCCTACCCCTGCCTGCTTTCAGCCCCCCTTCACCTTCCCCTCAGAAAGCACCTCGTTGTATTCCTCTCTACCTTTATCCACTGTCCTCTGAACATCGAGCACTTGCCTGTCCCCCTCTGTCTCTGCTCTCGACGTCATGTCTTGCAGGGTAATATTTGACCCCTCGTTTTGTTTCTGTACTTCTGATTGTTGAGTAAGTCAGTGATTCCACACCCGAGTCTTTGACAGCTCGACCTGGATTTGACACATTGACAATGATTTAAAGAATAATCATGCAAGGTTTGGGTCAGTAGAAAAGTCTCAAACTAAAATAAAGACAAAACAGGCTCTTAAAATGTCTTCAATGTCCTGTTGCTTCTTGGTGTTCAAATTGAAGTGCGATTACTTTTTGAAGTTGTCACATTACTCACTCGGCATCGTTCTTCTTTGGTCGTCACACACACTGTCATTTTAACACATAGTGATGTGGTGTGACACACTAATGTGTCATCTTCTACTGGTCCTCTGTAGGGCTGGGTATCGCCACTGATTTCTAGAATCGATTCGATTCGATTTGAATCTGGGAAATTTTGCCTCAGACAGTCAGAAATATTATAATTCAGATCTGTACATTTACATATTTTTGTATCTATAAAAAGGAAGCTGACACTTTCCAGACTTTATCACAGGTGTGAGCGTCACAGCGAGGCCTTTGTGTCAAAGTAGCTGAAGATAAACACAGAAACACATGAAGGAGATTTTCCTGTTCTGGGATTTATAAAAATATTCTGCAGTACATCAAAAATGAAAGAAAACCATTAATCAACATATGAACGTCACCTCTGATGTTACAGGGGTTTTATTAGAGACACGGCGTTTCACATTTTGCATAATTTTAAAAAGTTTACATTTGTTCAGTGTTGAACGGCAGAAATTAGGTTTTCTTTTCAGAAGTAAGTAAAAGGAAAAAAACAGCGACTGACAGCCTGTAAACAACGGTAGACTCGTGCGTAACAAGCAAGCGAATAATGTAGAAAACAGAGAGAGAGAGAGAGAGAGAGAGCTGTGCATGAAGTGTGATTTTATCCTGGTGGAAGCAAAACAGCAAAAGTCAGAGTGAATCCATGACGATGTTTATGTGAAGCGTAGTTTGGATCTTCTTTTGCTGCTGGTTCGGTCAATATTGTTTGGAGAGAGATAAAACTAACAGCTTCAGAATCAGTGAAAAAAGGGCGTGAACACAAAGCTCGACCCGCCGAAACATCGGAATCTGTCGGCTTTCAGCCCCGACCGTGTCCGTGCCGTCGGTGAGAAAGTCACATCTCACTGATTCTGATCCGCGGCTCCGAGCTTTGTGTTCACGTCTTTGTGCAGAAGCCGTGTTCCTGTACTCATTTACTGTTTTAGCTGTTTGGTGGTTGTTGAAATTTTGTGAGGTTTAACCTGAGATTCTGGTGTTTTGGGCAAAATACATTTATATAAAAAAATCGACTCAGGATTTTAATGAATCGATATCACGTTATCCAAGCCAGAATCCATTTTAATCGATGAATCGATTATTAAAACCCAGCCTAGTCCTTTGGAAGTGTAACAGCAGCAGAGACAGCCTGACTACATATAAAACAACTATTCAGTAGTCATCATAGCCATGAGTAATGACATACTGCTGCAACTATCAAAAGTATAGTTTATAGTATAACAGCAACTACATGAGGATGGTGATATTTTGGTCAGTGCTGTAATCTAACCTCATTCATTTGATTGAGGTCATGCACTTCCTCAGCTCCTAAAATGTGTCTGTTTACAGTGTTTTTCTGTTGATTGCTGATTTAAGTGAAGTGAAAACCAGATACGTGTCACAAAGTTGAGGAGGAGGGCAGTGAACACGAAGGCGAGATAAGCCCTGACTCTCGCTGTTTCTGATCTGTGTTGGAAGGAAAGCTAATCCTTGCACACCTACAGAACTGAACCTCCACCAAAGGATGTCTGTGAATACAGAGCAGGCGAAGACACTCCCGGGCGGCAGCGAGCTCACGGCTACACCTGCTGAAGCTAACAGCCAACAGAAGAGCCTAACTGGTCTCCGACCCGGACCAAATGCAACAGCTTGTAGAAAGAAAATCAGTTTTAGCCGTCTTGGCCTGAGCTGAACTGAACAGTGATTTAATTTGAGCTGGTGTGAGGGAATGTGGTGTGATTGAGTTATAACTGATTTATAATAAACAACAGCTTTGTGTCATAAAGTGAATACAAGAAAGGAAAATCTTTTCATGAGTGTTTTTCTATTTTCTCTGTGGCTCAGGAGGCCGGTGGTTTGATCCCTGACCCTCCCAGTCTGCTTGTCAGTGTCCTCGTGCTGATACAGAACCAGAGTTTCTCCTCATGCGTTGCCTGGAGTGTGTGAATATGTGAGAAACTGGTACCTGTAGACTCAGAGCTCCTGAAGTAGCAGCCCTTTAACCAGATTCCTCGTTTTATCTGTCAAAAGTCTAAAATCCACAGACATGTGTAATTAGTCGTGCACCTGACCAGCAGCCATACGATATATCATTTTTACATTGTTTGGTTAAGGTTTAAAAAGGATCTTGGAGAATATCCAAAGTATATGTTCATTCACAGCGATCTGTTTCTTTTACCGGTAGAAAGGACTGGCACGGTAACACTACTCTTTTCCAAACGGAGGCATTTATTTATGGCTT
Organism: Haplochromis burtoni; assembly: GCF_018398535.1. Lineage (NCBI taxonomy): Eukaryota > Metazoa > Chordata > Actinopteri > Cichliformes > Cichlidae > Haplochromis > Haplochromis burtoni. Next base: position 738,533 of record NW_024582589.1, on the reverse strand, counting down.
TTTGTCTCTGCAGGACACGCATCCTTGGGATAAAGAGGAATTCCAACATGGGGGTGAAAACCTTCACCCACAGCTCGACCTCGCACAGCCAGGAGATGCTCGAGAAGCTCAACGCTTTGCGCAACGAGGGTCATTTATGCGATGTCACCATCCGAGTCCAAGACAAGCTCTTCCTGGCCCACAAAGTGGTTCTGGCCTGCTGCAGTGAATTCTTCCGCTCCAAACTGGTGGGCCGGCCAGAGGAGGAGGACAAGTTTGTGTTGGACCTTCACCACGTGACGGTTAGCGGTTTCGCTCCCCTGCTGGAGTACGCCTACACGTCGACTCTTTCCATCAGCACGGAGAATATCATCGACGTCCTGGCAGCTGCCAGTTACATGCAGATGTTTGCTGTGGCTAGTACGTGTTCGGAGTTCATGAAGTCAAGTATTCTGTGGACTCCGGGTAACAACAATAACAACAACAACATGGGAGCGGATAAACCTCACGAATCGGCACCGGAGAGCGCCTCGTCAAACTGTGCCCTGACACCGCTGGATGGCAGCGTGTCGCCGGTGTCTTCCGATTGCAGCGTGATGGAAAGAAATGTTCCCATCTGCCGCGAATCGCGAAGGAAACGCAAAAGCTTTGTGTCGATGGCTTCCCCCGAGAGTCCGCTCAAATGCACTACACAGATGGTCACCACCTCCCCTCAGATCCCCAACCCATCGCCCTCATTCTCAGACAGCGCAGCCCAGCCCGTGGAGTCCTCCCTGGCCTTCCCCTGGACTTTCCCTTTCGGTATCGACCGGAGGTTTCACTCGGACAAATCGAAGCTGCCGGAGAGCCCTCGCTGTTTGGAGCAGGGAACCCCGGGGACCTCGGAGGTAGTGGTTGGCCGTCGGCTCAGCGACTTCCTAACGTGCGAGAGCTCAAAGACGGTGTCTTCACCTGTCGCAGCGGAGGAGGAAGATGTAAGGGTGAAGGTGGAGCGTCTCAGTGACGAAGAGGTCCAGGAAGCATCGTCACAGCCAGTCAGTGCCTCTCAGAGCTCGCTGAGTGACCAGCAGACGGTGCCGGGGAGCGAACAGGTCCAAGAGGAGCTCCTCATCAGTCCACAGTCCTCCTCCATAGGTGACCGTCTTCGTCCTACCTTCACGGTGCATTGTTGTATCATATGTGCGCCGATTATATTTGGTTAAAACGTTCGGCTTAGATAAAACTTCGATGTGAATATTGTGTTTCTCACTGGTGTAACGGGGCTGTGTCCTGACCCACTTAAGATGGCGCTGCTTTGCAAAGTGTGCAGTCAAACCTGCCTCGCCCTGCTCCCAGAGCTGCCTCCCCACCCACTGGATTTTTATTTGTATTGTCTCAGTGGAAAGTTTTATTGTCCACTGGTCCAAATTCAGCTTGAAAGGCTTTTCTGCCTTTCCATAAATAAAATAAGGAAATGGAAACATTCGTCATTTTTTCCTAAACTGTTTAGTGGCACAGTCCTTTGTTATCCAGCAGCATCAATCCCGAAGCAGGGGATTAGCCTTCAAAGAGTGTATTAGTCTAACCGTGTCCAAGATGTCATGCTTTAGGCTTTATTTTCAGTCGACAGCTACCGTGAGTCATTTTCTTCCCTCCGTCTTCCCAGGCTCGATGGATGAGGGCGTGTCAGAGGGCTTACCGTCAATGCAGAGCACCTCTAACGCTGGAGGACATGCGGAAGATGATGAGAGGTATCGTGATTTGTTGAAACTCGCTGTGAACCAATCATAAAGTAGGAAAGAACATATAGACGTGGCTCTCGCGACTGAACGTCTGGGCCACACCTGGTTAGATAATAAAGACGTCGTGTTTGCACGGTAATCTAAAGAATGGTCGTTTTGTGATGCGTGTTAGCACGCTCCTCAGCGTGGCGCACATCGCTGTCGTCACTAATCACACGACACATATAAACACATATATACTTGGTTAGGGTCGTGCTTTCTGTTAACTTCTTATATTATAACCAGCAGATGCAACAACGGTACTTGTAGGTGCACGCACATGCTTGTTCATGCTCACACTTATGCTACCTTGTGCATGTCGAGTTGTTACCCTGATCCGCTGTCAACACTGTTAAAATAGAAGAAGGGCATTTTGATGACAGATTAGAGCTCTATACTGTAGACTGGGACTGGACTGCATCAATGACTAGTCCTCTGTTTGTGTTTCAGGTTGGAAGGTATTCAGTATCCGTACCATCTCTACATCAGTCCTTCAACACGGCCTGGCACCAACGGCCCTGACCGGCCCTTTCAGTGTCCGACCTGCGGAGTCCGGTTCACACGCATTCAAAACCTGAAACAGCACATGCTCATACACTCCGGTAGGTGAAATATGAAAGCAGGTGCATCACAAGATTCTTCATATATGACTGCGCAGCAACACGCCCCTCTGAAGTAAACAAAAATGTTGCAGCCTTTGTTTTCTGAGACATTTTTTGAGACGTTGTCTTTTTACTTGGAGACAAGAAGAACAACTGGGTTAATACATTTCTCGGTTGTGAAGTTGCTAATGAAGATTTTAATAAAAAGGTTAAACGATACAAGTTGCTGCTCTTGTAAATGCCTCAGGAAACAAAGGAGACTTTCAAGGAGACTCTGATCTAAAAAACCTTAACAAAGGCTTTTTGTGATCTCACACGCGTGGACACAAACACTTGTGTAATGCTAATGTACAGATCAGCAAGCGTGGTTTTGTCTCTTTTTCCAGGCATTAAACCTTTCCAGTGTGACCGCTGTGGGAAAAAGTTCACACGGGCCTACTCCCTAAAGATGCATCGGCTGAAGCACGAAGGTAAACGCTGTTTCCGGTGCCAGATTTGTAGCGCCACATTCACGTCCTTCGGTGAATATAAGCACCACATGAGGGTCTCCCGACACATAATCCGCAAGCCGCGGATTTATGAGTGCAAAACGTGCGGCGCCATGTTCACCAACTCTGGCAATTTAATTGTACACCTGAGGAGTCTGAACCATGAGGCATCCGAACTAGCAAACTACTTCCAGAGCAGGTGAGGAGTCAGGGGGCGCCGCCCCCATCTTTACTCAGATCTCACCTGGATGAGAAAAAAAGTTGAGTTTAGATTCTAACAGAAGGCTCGTTGTCGTGACTTTGGCTTTGTACAACTGTTTTTCAGATGATTTGAATGCTTAGATCAAGTGTGTCTGTATTTACTGGGGAACTTTAACTGCTTTGACACAATTGTTTTATATTTTGGGAATAAGGATTATCTGATGAGTTGAATGAAAACGTCATGACCGCTCTGATAACTGTGGTGTAAATGTGAATACTGATAATGAGGCCTTGTCCACAGCACTTTGGCCTGTCTGTTTGTTTCGGTCACTGCTGTGAGCACTGTGTGCTGTGGCAGGTGTGGAAACCCTTTTCCACATGATTCAAAACATGGGAAAACTGGGAGTCGTGCCCCGTAACTGGTCCCATGAAATAAAACAGAGAATATCATTTCAAGTTTCTCTTTGAATAAACAACAGTCATTCAATTACATGCATATGCTTGTAGATGGGGCTGCCACAAATTATTATTCTGATACTCAACTAATCAGATCCATTGGACATAAAACGTCCAGCTGACTGCACCAGCAGCATCTGCTCTATCATTAGCTTACAGCTGGAAGTGTTTAAGGTGCTCACTAAAAATAAAAACAGATGATAGTTTTATTAACTTTTAATGAAATTTGCAGATTGTTTCAGTGAAGTTTAATAAACTCCTTACTATCTAAAATATATCAGGACACCGGAGTAAACTCTCGACCGTCTCACACTTCTGATAATCAGCTGTCTGCTTGACGTTTATTCAGCTGTGTAAAAACTAAAACTTTAATCTCAGCCAAACCGATTTACTCAGGAACAAATAAAACACTGAAAAAGCCAAACAACAACATTCATAATAAGAGTAATATTAAAACTAAGTAGCTGCCTCCATTGTTGGAAACTGGAACTGGCTGAGCTGCACTGCGAATTCTGCCATTTGTCGGCCGCATTTGGAGGAGTCTTTGAATTTGGACATCCTTTGTCGCGTCGCTGTGGCATCATTGGCTTACAAATGCAGCCGCAGGAGGATGTGTCCTCTGAATTTGGACACAGCTACGATACCGGACACTGCTTCTTCTTCTTTGGTGTTTAACGGCAGCTGGCGTCCTTGTAGATGCAGTGCTGCCATCTTCTGTTTCAGTCCGTTATTACACTCTTAAATCAACGATTTTGATAGTCGACATAATTGTGACTAGTCGACTAATCGTGGCAGCCCTAGGTGGGATGCTAATAATAGTAGCCTTGTGAGCTGGGTGTAGCAGCAGAGAAACCAGTCCCCCAGCTGCTGCAGGCTCCGGTTGGAGTTCATCACCAGCTCACTTTGGAAAAAGCTGCTGGTAGTTTGGTTACCATTCGACTGGCCCAGCTTATGCCACACTAAGCAAACAGTTCCTGGCTGTAGCGTTGCATTTACTGCACACGAATGGTCTCAAGCTTTTCATTTAAGTGTCAGTAAAGAAAGTGAGTGGAGACATTTCCCAAAATGTCAAACTGTTCCTTTAACATTCACCACTGAGAGGAAATTACAAATACCTCAAATTTGTTTCAGCTCTGACTGAAAGATTTCCAGAAGTAAGAGGATGAAGTGAAGTATCGAGAGTACAAACAAGAACTTACTGAGTTTCCTTAACACACAGAGTAACTGTCCAAATTATAACTTGTAGTAATAAGCACGCCTGAGAAACTATAGCGTACTGTAGCAGGTACTGTGTGTGGTGCCTTTGTCATCTCTGCTTCTTTAACCAAATCTAGGAGGTTATTTGTTTTCATCATCAGCTAGTTAGCTTTAATATTACTCTTATTATTCTTTCTGGGTCACAAAATAAACTTTTAACATATTTTCAGGCGAGAGTGTAGCTGTGTAAACCTCAAATATCTGCTCGATTTATCGAGACATCGCATATTTGCAAAAGTGCTCCAACGTTTTCGGAGACGTCTGTTACCCACCAGCTCGAAAGCTAGCCGAGAGGTCGAGGGTCACTCGAGCCGGCGAGAACGGCAAATTTAAGATAACTTAAAAATGTTGTTGTTTGGCTTTTTCAGTGTTTTATTTGTTCCTGAGTAAATCGGTTTGGCTGAGATTAAAGTTTTCACACAGCTGAATAAACATCAAACTGACAACAGTGTGAGACGGTCGAGAGTTTACTCCAGTGTCCTGATATATTTTAGATAGCAAGGAGTTTATTAAACTTCACCGAAACAATCTGCAAATTTCATTAAAAGTTAAAAAACTATCATCTGTTTTTATTTTTAGTGAGCACCTTAAACACTTCCAGCTGTAAGCTAATGATAGAGCAGATGCTGCTGGTGCAGTCAGCTGTAATTTTAACATCCAATGGATGCACGATCTGATTAGTCGACTATCAAAATAATAATTTGCGGCAGCCCTAGTTTGACAGTCTGCACATGTGCAGCTGCAAGATCGACGGCACTGACACATTTGAAAGAACATCCATGGAAACCATGTAATGAAAGCTCAGTGTCACTTTGGCTCAGGCAGCACCAGTTTCTGTATCTCGTATGTTTGCCTGTACCAAACGTTCATGTAAAGGATGAGTCCACCAATCCCACACACTGAATCAGTGCTGTTATTACACTAATGACTGAGTCAGATGAAGGTGCATCACAAAGATGATGAATTTATTAACAAATTTAAACTATGCTGTAACTACAGAAAAACACTCTAAACATGTTTCCTTATTTACGATAGAGCGTGCTGTCATAGAAGGCCTGTTATCCCTGTTTTACTGTCTGCGTTATATTTACTGTACAGTGATTGTGCAATTAAGCTGAAGCCTCAGGCTTTGGGTTGCTCTAAACATTTAGTTTCTGACAGTTTTTCCACTTTTGGCTCAGTATGATGTCAGTAAATATGGTCGTCTCAGGCACGCCGTCGCTGTTTAAACCCAGTGTTTATGAGGGAGAGCCAATCACGCCAACGTTTACCTAAAGAGAGGGCGATGACGCCGTCTGTTTCCAAACGCTCAGGAGCTGCAACAGTTTACGATGTTTTTCTTTCAGTTGTAAAATACTGAAAGCTACCCCTGAAGACGTTTTCAATCTGCTACCATGTGAAAGAAATACAAGCAACAAACCTTACACGTGTGACCCTGATGATGGAACATGTGGAGTAGCTTTTAGCGGCCCGATTATGAGTTTCCTGGTTATCTGGATGCTGAAGGTGGACAAAGTTTCAAAGGAGTTTGATGTACTGTGCAAAAGTCTTGAGCGGATTTCTTTATATATATTTTCTGCTAGGAAAATAGGAGATTGTTACAGTGACTTGCTGAGCTTCAGGAACATTTCTCCATTCTTCTGGAAGGACATCCCAAAGCTCTTATTTGGACTGCATTTCGTTCCCTTCTCTCTGAAGATGATCCCACACTGCTTCATGGAGCTCTGGGCTCCCACTGGTCCTCGGTGTGGTTTGTCTAAGCTTTTACTGCATTGGCAGGATCTTTGTCACGCTGAAGAACGACGCTGCTGCCGAGCAGAGGCTTTCCACATGGTGGATAAAATCTGATGGTGCTTTTCTGCATTTATGGTTCCATCAATTATGGCAAACTCAACACCACTGACTGTTTCACTGATAGGCTCTAGCAGCCTATCTATAAGTGCCTAAACTGGTCCCTGGGTGTTAGCACTGATTCATCTGTTGAGTTTGGGCCTTTTAACGCTGGAATGATTCAGCTCAATAATAACCAAAAGAAACGGCACAGAAAAAAGTCAGCCTGAGGGTGGCTCAAGACTTCTGCACAGTACTCCAAAGCTCAGGCTTCGGACCATCACAGACAGGTTTTAAACCGAGCTGTTTGTGCTGTTGCACAGACAATCCCTAACCCTAACGTGGTCGTCTCAGGCACACGGCTCTCTCTTCAAATCGTCTGTTTCCGAGGAGCCACCAATCAGAAGAGGGAGAGTGGTCTTGTTCCACATAGAGGACTAACTGCAGCACAGTGGGATAAATCTTTAACTTAAATATTAATAGAACTTGTTGGAGATTAGTTTCAGGTTTTTCGCTCTGTTGGCTGCAGACCCACTGCCCCTCGATAGTCTCCTCCGTTGGCTCGGTGTTACCATCGGGATAAAGTCTATAAATACCCAGACCTCATCCCGAAAGTAGCCGCAGTGTCATCGGTACATTTTTGGTCTACTGGTGGTCACAGTGACAGAGAGCTCATCTCCATGGGGAGACACGTGGACATATGTTCTGTGTATTACAGTATATGTATATACAAGTATTTTACAGTGTGTTTTTGTGAAAATCACATGTGCAGTTATTGTCGGGTGACGGGGAACTTAACGTGTTCTCTTGGTCCACGCAGTGATTTCCTCGTGCCCGACTACCTGAGCCAGGTACAGGAGGAGGAGGAGGCGCTGGGAGTCCAGTACGAGCTGGAGGAGACCCAGCATCATCCGGTCTACCCGGGCAGCACCTCCGCTTCCACCACCACCCCCGCCTCGTCCTCCTCCTCAGTGCAGATGCCCGTCATCTCCCAGGTCTCCTCCTCCACCCAGAATTGTGAGAGTTCCTCTGGCTTCCTGTCACCTGAGCCCCTGGATCCCCTGGAAGCCCCAGCCTCCCCGAAGATGGACGCCGATGACACTGCGCCCATGACAGAGGAGACCAAGATGGACAACAGCGTTGGTGGCAGTTCCCCAGAGGTGTTTGAAGAAGAGCAGCAGCAACATGCTCGGGCCAAGGAGGTGGCTTCCATTACCATAAAGTGATTCGAGTCTTCTACTTGCCCATTATGTCTTATTTTGCAGTCATGTCATATGGGAATATCGGTTGGGACGACTGGATGTTGCCGCCTCATCGTGTGAAACTGTCAGGACGCTGCGATTGAAGTTTTCTGATACTTCGACTGACTGGCGTTTCTCTACACAGATGCTGAACACCTCACCGAAACCAGCAACTCAATGTCAGCTGTTGTTGTTGTTGTGGGGTTGTTTTTGTTTCAAATATAATATTTCATAAACCTTCACTGTTGATGTGAGATTTCAGTGGGTCAGAAGATCTCGCTCGAAATCCAAGTTTTTTTACGAGTCACTTAAAGGAGGAAGGTTGTTTTTCCCATATGACGTGAATGCAGCACAAGCTAAAGTCATTTCTGTCTTAGCCAATTCGAGGTCTGTTAAATCGAAGCCTTGCTCTACTTTTGGAAAGTGCCTGAGAGTTCCCATTTTAACAAAGTACCGTGTAGAGAAAGAAAAGCTCTTTGCTTTGCCAACAGTGACAAATCAAGTCTTTGGAAAAAATGTTTGTATTCATTTGTAGTGCTGATGCTAGTTTGTATTGGCAGAGACTGTGTTATTCCTTTAGTGCCGTTGCTATAGGCAAACTGTTAAATGTCAATATTATCTATATTGCAATAGCTTGTACTGTAGTTTTACTATTTGAATGCTGTGAATGTTGGTTGTTGTGAAATGATATGTCAGGTGTGTGTATGTGCATTTCTTTGATCAGTATGAACACATTTCATTTTTTGAAATTACTTGACAAAGTATTCCCGAACACATCTGTGCAGTATATGATTTTCCTGTTTAGACTTCGTGACGTCAAATATCTCAAGATTGGATCGGCACTAGAGCGACTTTTATTTTGTAATCCAACGAAATGGATACAAATCGAGACTGAAAAAATCACATTGTTACTTTGTCGTCAACGACTGCAGTATTATATATTCCCAAATGTGATATGGCAATGTAGCATCCCAGCCTTCTTTCCAAAGGCAGTTCATTGGATAGATGTTCACGTGGCTCAGCAGGTGCGTTGGACACTGCATCCTGACTATTGGAGCGATGTTACACTGACAGCGTGATTTTCTTTGCAGCTCTGTGGGACTCTGAGCTCAACCAGGATTTAGTTTTTTTTCTTTCTAGTTGTTACAAAGGGGACGATTCCCTGACTACCATTAACACTCACTGAGCAGTTTACTGGGAACACGTAAACAGTGGCACACATCCGCTACATCCCCTGTAACAACGACCATTGTATAAGCTTTGTAACAACAGCTTATGGATACACGTGGCAGTGAATTACACCGAGCGGTGACCTGCAGGTGGCAATGCTAAAAACTGCAGTTCCTCTAATGGCCACTGGGGGCCAACTGTGGAAGCTTGTTAATACGCAGCAACTCACATATATGGGTGTTGACCTTGGTGCATTAAATTCATTTGTGTGACCAACATGACAGGCTGTGTGCCAAAGCCACAAAGAAGCTCGTGTTTCAGAGTTTTAGCAGAAACATCAAACTTTGCTCCTGTTGATGATTAGCTCTCCACCCTTTCATCAGTAACGTTGTGCTGGCTAACGTCGAGACTCTGAACTCTAAAACTAATATGTGACGTCACAGTAACAAGGAGTATTTTTACATTAACTGTTAAACTGCTCAGTGAGTGTACAGTTACTGTAGCCCAGGAAGCAGGAGTGACCCAGTGTGATCACGAGGCTGTCGAGTGTTAATGTGATAATGTTGTTTTGAAGTAACCCGTCTGCTAACTGTGAGTTGAACCTTTGGAAATGTTACCCACGCAGGCCGTTCTTCGTGTTACTGATTATTTTAAATGTGGATTTTCGGGTCAGACTTTCTGTTACCCCCATTGTGCCAACAGGCTTGTGATTCTGTTGCGCCTGAACTTTGAGTCGAATGCTACTGACGGCAGCTGGGTTCTGTGCTTACGTTCACACGCGTCCCCCAAAAGTCGTACAAACAGCTCACTCCAGCAGGGTGCACGAGCTCGATTGTAAACGTGAGGATGAATACTGCTGAGAATCCAATCAGAGCCGTCTTAAGAAGCAGCGGTGTCGCCCCGTGCCATCCGTTCAGCCCTTTTTTAAATGTTGTGCCATTTGCCCTTTTTCTCTGGGTGCAAACCGAGCTTTTTCCTCTAGGACCAAATGTTCTCTCTCTTATTGGGGATTTGCCGTGGCAATCAGTACTTGCACATATTAAAAGAAAGAGATAATCATTCAAGCGGTCCATGTTATTTAGCTGAGGGGTCCTGCTGTTCTGCCCTTTACAACACTGTATGATGTTGTGCATTGAAGAGGCTAGCCTTAGTAAGTGGACCTATTAACTCTAGTTGCACAATTTCAGAATTGAAAAAAAAAAGACAGAGTTTTCTATTCTCCACGTGTGTGTCACGCTTTTCATCTGTTGTGTTGGTGTGTGTATTCAGATCACCTTTTTTATAATGAAATGCTGCTGTTTGTCGAAACGCAAAGTGCCCAAAATATTTTTGTGAACCAATGGTGTGCAATAAATGGACCGGTGTCGTTTTAAAGGTTTTCGTTTTTAAAAAAAAAAATATATATATATATATATATAAAATATAAATATATGAAAAAGAAAATAAGAATGTATCATTTTGTTTCAATCTAATGTGACTGAATGAAAGCGAGCCCGTTTGATCTGTGAACATCTGTAAGCTTTGACATGAAACGGCTGGCTGTGTTCAGCTCCTCTGTGTTTGTTTGGGAAGGCTGCATGTTCGTGTCGTTCCGTGACGTGAAAGAGAGCATGTGCTGAGTTGGTGGTATGTTCTGTCAAGGCCTTATTTTGTAGCCGACTCTTCATCCGATCTGTTGTTCAGCATGCCCTCTTCTTCTTTTCTGTACGTTATCCCTTTTTTATGTGCAATGTTTCAAAAGATATCTTGATTATACGAGTACACTTGATGTTGTATGTTTTCCAGTCCATACCATTTATTTAAAAGTATGAAAATAATAAAAAACAAAAAGTACCCCCCAAACTGGTAGCTCTTCATAATGGCATATATATATATTTTTGGTGATTTTTCTATTCTGGTTGCTGTTTCATGGCATCTTTGGATATTCTTGTTAAATGTGAATAGAACAGCTTAGCCTGGGAGTGGGCGGGGCCTTGGTAGTCTTCACTTTGTGACTGTCTGCAATGTGTGTGTATATATATAAATATCCAGTATATACACTCATACTATGTTGCATATTCTTTATACTGTAGGCAGCCTGATTACAACCTGCTTTGAGACAGATTGTTGTACTTTGTGTCTTTGATATTGTATTTAAACTGTAGTTTGGAGAACCTGTACAAAAACATCCCAGATAGTAATGCAACCTGCACACACTGTATCCGGGGAACTGACGTTTGTGGTGGTGTTGAGTGTTTTAACTGGATCATATTCCACAGTTGGCTGTTAAAAACTGACGAGACCACTCTGTATTTAAGAGTTTATGGTTGTTCTCAATCTTTGCTAGTGTTCTGGCTTTGCAGTCCTGTTGTTCTTACAAATAGTTGTTTTGTAAAAGTTTAAAATGTAAATAAAAAAATCAAAGTCAGAAAGATTGTCACTGAACTTTGAGGATTTATTTCGGAGTGTGTGGAGTAACACGCTAGGGTTGTTGGCCCTGCCGTTGTCAGGCTCCACTTAACCTGGACCCCGTCAAGACAAGTCAAACATATACGGACATTTTTGTGTTATCAAGCAGTCACAGATACAGACAAGTACAGATAAGACAGTATTAGGAAAATATAGCGACAGCTTCTACAGACAACGAAACCACTTCATGTTTTTAAAGTTGAAGCCACTTAAAAGCTCCCAAAGAAAACACACCAGCAAAAACACGGTGCTTGTAAATCAAGACAATCTGACTGATTACAATGTTTCTTCCATTCATTTCATCTTTTTTATGTGACAGTTTTAGCGTTTGTTCTCTGAGCTGCGGCTGTGCTTAACAGTCTCATAGTGAAGAACAGATAAAGCCTGAACTGAGACAGAGGCTTAGTCTAACTACAGATTTGACAATTCGGTTCAACTCAGTTTTATTTTGCGCCAAATCACAACAGCAGTCACTTCAATGTTCTTTACATTATAAGACGCTGCAATAATACAGAGAAAATCCCAACAGTCAGATGAAGAAGCGGGAAGGAAGAAACCTCCAGCAGACCCAGGCTCAGGGAGGAGCACACCTGCTGCTACTCGATGGGCGGAGGGGAGGAAGAGAGCCAGAGGTTAATGATAACTAATGATTAAATGCAGAGTGGTGTATAAACACTTATTGAGTGAAAAGAGGTGGAGAAGTGAAGAATAAACAGTGTGTGCATCAGTGCATCATGGGAAGCCCCCAGCAGAGCACTTCGCTCTAATAGGGGTCAAACCACTAACCTTCTAAATAGCAGGTGCTGCTCTGCCTCCTGCTCAGGGTAACACTGCCGGTGGTATGAAGTTACCTCGATAAGCTCAGACCCTGTTTGTGGTGCTTCTGGTCGGGCATTTGCAAATCTGCCCATACAAATATCAACCAGTACCTAAGAATACTTACAAAACTGAAATGAAACCAGCCTATGAAACAATCTGCTATTGCGAAACATATAAACAAACAAACTTCCCACTTCAGAGGACCCCACAGAAGTCATCGTGCGCTGTCACAGTGAGCAGCCTGCGAGCCATTCAGCTGCTATTTCATTCTTTTGATTGTGTTGATGAAATGCGAGATCTTCCACTGTCTGCCTGGAGGACGGCTGCCACCAGAGCTAAGTGCTGTGTTTTTGTTTCATTTATAACGAAAAGCCACAGCTGCTGTCAAAGCCAACAACTGTGGGAGGCGGCGTTCTCTGTGTGGCAGACGAGATGCTGCAAAATGAAAAGACTTCAGTGGATTGTTGTTCCACCTTGTCAGCTCCATCTGGCCAGTGTGCACGCGTCGCAGGCCGTCGGCAGTAACCTTTAGGGTAGAAGTGATCGACTGGCTTCAAACCCACGGTGCTCCGGGTTTACACACCTGTGCAGAAGAACGCACCACTTGTTTATGTGGACCTATACTGAAGCATAATGGATGTTTACTGCTGTGGGAGACGAGAATGTGAAACAGTCAAAATGTCCACCTTTAACCAAACGTGCTGCCTGAACCTTGAACAAAGAATTTCAGTGGAAAGTTTCATTTGTGACGGCTGCAAACTTAAACCTGCTCCGTTTACAAGCTGCTTTCATGAAGTCGAATTAAAACTGAAGAACCAACAAACAGCAGCCAAACCATGAAGAGGTGGGAGAGGTCCGGGGTTTCAATTTTATTTCATACGTTTTATATTTCATAACATCAGCATCGTAGACAGTCATAGTAGAACTCATGATGGCATCAGGACTGGTGTACTGGTACTGGGTGGGAAAACTGAGTGATTAATTCATAGCCCTGAATATTGGAGTGTTTTTAAAGCTAAGAACCTTTTCTTTAACGGAAATTAATATATATTAATATCAACCCCTGGTTCTGGTAACAAGTTGCCTTTCATAGTCATTCCCAGAAATATTTAGCGGAGCAGAAATGACCAGTGGATGAAAATTTGGCTAAGCTGGAGTCATTTGGGAACGTCTGGCTAGACCCATCGCAGGAAGTCCTTCTCTTGGCACGGCTCATGTTGGATGAACCTTTAAAATGTTTTACACACAATTGTTTGTTTTTCTAAAGATGCACATTGGATGATTTAACCTCCTAGGACCTGGTGTCCACATGTGTGGACGTCACATTTTCGGTTGTTTAGACCAAAATACTCAATCTTGCTCTACATGGGCCTGATATCCACTTACGAGGACGTTATGCTGCTACTGTTCTATCAAAATGTTAAACGAATGTCCTCATGTGGCTCTTATTTTTCTTAGAAACAAAAATTAGAATAAAAAAAAAAAAAAAAAAATTCTTTGTTTTCACATTCATCGTGTCCCAATCAGCCCAAATATCAAAGAGAAATGAAAAATGCTGCAGTGGAAGAGTTCAGGTCTCAGGAGGTTAGAGTAGATGATCCTTCTCTCTTTGCCATTAAAGGCCAAATAAACTACAGCTCGTTTGGATTACGCAGGTGGATGAATATGAATGAATGAGTGACGGAGCAGTTGTTCACTCCCACCCCTGCATTGCTTCCAGTACAACTCCATTGCATAATACTGGGCTCAGACCTGTAAAGGTTTACTGCAGATGCATTTATGACTTGTTTACATTCTGGGCTTATCTGCAGGTCACGAACGGCCCGAGGCGAGTTCTTAGACACACTGGATACTTTAGTTTTCTGAGCGATAATGCTGTGGCGCGCATCAATGCCAGGAAAAATAAAACACACTGCATGACTAATACACATGTCATACATTCCCAATCAATGGAGGAGTTGGATTCAATGGAATATTCCACAAATCCCGACCTTGCCAGATTCATTAGCCCTTTGTATCCACAGAAAATAATAACTCCGTCTTTCAAGCGACCCGAGGATCTGGGTAATGTTACCGGTGATCATTGCAGTTGACATCTTGCAGTTATGCAAAAGGTTTGTTCCATTACGTTCAAAGATTCAGGGACCATGATGACAGCTGTCTGAGAAGGATTGACCGCAATGATTTCTCCCTTTTCCACAGCTGCACTCGTGTCTGTCCACCAGTAGCTCTACTGCACTAAATACCTGCTAATAGAAGCAATAAGAAAATCGCTTCATCTGCCCACTGTATTATGTCAATTTCCATTCATTTCTAATGAGCTTCTCAGAGGCTCACTCAGTGTCTGATTCTTTCCACTACAGCTCAGAATTTATTGTGCTCTCTAGTGTTGGAAAAACCTCATTAAAGCCAGACACGGAACACCCGGCACCTCATTCCAGTGTAAATTCCTTCAGCTCACGTGATGTCGCACACAGTGCTGTGGCTAGACGAAGGACGGGAGGTAAACATGGCCGCCTAAAGGGTCTGTTGCAGTGAACCGATGGATCTATCCTGTAGTAATAGGAGAGATAACCTCTAAAGGCCACTGTGATCACGGTTTAGGAGGCTGTGCACGCTTTGTCCTTCACGTGTGTTAATATAATAATATAACACTGATCAAAATAAGTTGCCTTGTCTTCCAGTCCCAGCAACACCTCATAGGATCCAAATTAAAGCTAATTTCATGCTGTGTGTACAGAAAGTGACTCGGACTCTTTGTGTGATGCCCCCACATGCCTCTCTGCCAATGATCCTAACTGATAGATGTTAGCAAAGTTCATCAGCACGTCTTTAGTGTGACTTCTCCCATGGCTCATGCAGTTGCCATCAGAGATGGGCAGTAACACGTTACTTGATGACTTTTTTCAAGTAACGAGTAAAGTAAGGGATTATTATTGCAAAATCGGTAATTAGATTACCGTTACTTTCCCGTAGGAACGCTGCGTTACTGCGTTACTAAAACCGTGATTTTTTGCGAGAACGTCTCATGACAGTGACGTAAGTGAGTGCGACGTTTGTGACAACAGCTGTGTGCAGATCAACAATGGATCATATATGAGTGTGGGAGAGAGTATGAGCGTGCAGCGTTTAAAGCGTGGAAGTACTGACCTTACTTTGAGTTTGATTCCATATAAAGTGACAAAAACATTAGTGTCCATCGTGCGTGGGAAGAAAACTTCTTTTTACAGCGAAAAACCCCCTAAACTTCTAAGCAAGCACCGAGTAGCTAGACGTAATGGGAAACTCACAGAGAAACTCGCGGATTCTTCCACTGACCGCAGCACACCTGCACCAGGGTAACCCTCCGCCTACCCCACTCCTGCTTTACAGGTGAAAATAGAGCAACAGGACCGCTGAGTCTTTGACTTTATTTATTTTCTGCTGTGTTTTACTTGCATCTATTTGAAAGAGTGAGTGTAAACACAACAAATATTTTATTTTATGTGCTGGAATGTGCAGAAAATAGGTTTAAATGTTAAACTAATTTCTTCCAGTCAGAGAATGTTGCATATAATTAAATTTTTGCTTGATGCATAAAGTTAAAAGATTAAAACGAATAAAACAAGTTTTAAAAAGAGACTTTTCCATTTGATTACATTTTGTATGATGGATTATGCAGAAAAAGTAGAATTGCTGAAAGATCTATCGCTTTATCATCTATTCAGGTTGTAAATCCTGTTTTTAAAAAGTAACTAAGTAACTAAGTAATTAATTACTTTTGAAAATAAGTAATTAGTAAAGTAACGGGATTACTTTTTTGGGGAAGTAATCGGTTACCGATTACTTTTTTCAAGTAACTTGACCAACACTGGTTGCCATACAATAAGATGAGACATTAAGAGTTCCCAGAGAGTGAATGGACCAACTGGGAGTTTTTGGCGTTCGAAGCGTGAAACTACTTGATTACTTTTTCACTCCAAGCCTCTCTCCTATGACTCTGGGAAGTTGTGGCAGATTTGTGGCATGCTAGGTTTACCTGGAGAAGGTTCACAGTGGTGTTGTGCAGGAGAGCGTTTTGCTTTGTAAAGCAAAGGGGGGGGATAGCAACAAACTCTTTGATTCTTTGATAAAGTCGTGGATCTGGGTCATTTTGACCCAGCATTTTCAGTTTCATATATTTGTCTGTATTATGGGAGGTATTCTGATTCTCTTGTTATGCTTCGTTGATTATTATTATAATTCTGTGTTTCAGTTGATTCGGGTTTAGGTTTTGTTCTTGTGCCCTCGTGTTTAGTGTAGGTTTAGTTCAGTGTCAAGTCTGCGTCTTTGTGACTTGTTTGTTTCCTGTTTTACTTTGAAGGTCCTTGTCTTATGTCAGTGTGTTCAGTTTTGCTTCCCCCGTCTTGTCAGGCTCATCAGGTCCAGCTGTGTGTAATCTCCCAGTGTCCTTCAGGAAGTATTTAAGTCGTGTGAACTCGTGTTCTGATCGCTGCTCTGTGTGTGAATGCACTGTGTGTTCACCCTGCTGTCATATGACAGATAATGTATTTGAGTGGGTGAATTTTGTGACCCTTCCTCAGCGGCACTGAAGTGGCCGAGGGATTTCTAAAGAGGGGTGGACATGGAGTAGCGCCAGCTACTTCAACACTTACTTTAAAGGTGATTAAATGTTTCCTGTTGATCCACCTGTTTCACTCTTGGCCTCCCCTCAGTCACCTCTGCGAATGATCTTGGTCTATTCCACCAGTATGACACGATTTTAATATTTTGACAAATAATTTAACGGCTTGTGATGAAACTAGCTGCTTTGGTTTGTAGATGCAGTGTTGATGATTGGCGAGCTTCAAGCTTAAAGAAATTAAATAGCAGTGCAGTAATGAATCACAGTTCATATTGTTGATGTGATCAGCTAGCTAGCCGGGCTGCACGTTATCTATCATATGTTTCTGTGAGCCTGGAAGCATCTCAAACACAGGCTGTTTCTTTGTATCCACGAGTCCATACGTTTATAAGGCCGTAGCATGTGTTCATGGAGGTATATAACTGGAAGAAGTATCCTTACCTCTCCCTGTCTCCTGTCTGTGTCACTGCCCAGTTAGCATTATAGTGCATGGATACTCCATTAATGCAGCACAGCTCTGTGCAGCACTCCCTTGCCTACTGTGCTGCTAGTAAACGTTTCAGGATGAAGTGTTTTGCAGGTAGTGCTCTCGCGCTGTGAACTGTAACACATGCTCATGCAAACTGCTCACGTTCTTCTCTGTTTGTTCTAGCAGAAGCACACAGGAGCAGGGTAAGAGAAGATGGCTTGGATTTGCAGCCGTCACTTTGAAAGCTTTTGCTGACTGCTGAGCGATAGTAAGTAGTAAAACACATTTATTCATATGAACATGTGCCAGACGGTGACTGTTTCCAAACATTATCCACCCACCTGTCTATCCTCAGGCTAGGAGCACATTTTCCAGCAGCAAACCATCCAGTGGGTTACATAATAAAGTCAAGATTTACTGTACGGCTGGTCAGCCTAGTGGCAGTCCTGACTTCCTATCCAAGCTCTGGGAAGGTGGCATCCTGCCCACCTGGGACTCGTATGGTTTCTAAGAACCATCTCCCATTCAGAAGCCGAGCTGTCCAAGCTGCTGCTGCTGCCTGTAGCCATGCTACATACTTCTGTTTGAGGTTATGTGAAATAGATTTATTGCTTTAGAAGAATCAGTGTGAAACTGCTCTGCATGGACACTTTGGGGTAATTGGGTCATACGATGGCCTGAGAGTCTTTGTGTGGCTCTCCGGATTTTCAGGAAAATGGTTCCATGTGTTTGGGTGTGTTTACATCAGTCTTTGTAGACAGGAGCAGTTAGTCTTCACCTTTAGCTCTGCTAAAGACACTGGGTAATGCCTGCCTGCGCTCGGAGCAGCGTCATTCACACCAACTGTGTGTCCCAGCTGATAACAGCAGAGCTGATGCACAGGAGTCCTTTCACCGACACTTACGGTTGGATGTGGTGACAGAGAATAACTTCCATCTGTAGGAGTAACAGGAGCCTTTTAAATCTGTCTGCCTGTTGTTACTAATGGTTTACTGATTTAGAGAGAGCACAAGAAACACTGACATACAACAGATTTAGTGATTGGCACATCCAGCAGACACTTACGTAATGAAAACAGTATATTTGGACAATAAAAAATAAAAACATTTCTACACAGATCCTCAGAGGCTCAAATGTAAAACAAACGTTTAAAGAAATGAGCGTTAAATTAAATATGCTAATTTCAGCTCCATTTTTTAAATTCTTGGCTAGCAGCTTGATTTACGACTAATTTCTTCTGATTGGCTGTGCCTCAGAGACAGAAGCTTTTTGCTGCTGGTGGGAGGGGCTTTACAGCCGAGGCTGTGCTCCTCGCTTTAACACCGTAGACCCAAGAGTAGGAAACAACATGTTGAAAGCTGAATGCTAAGAGCAGGGAGATGGCGTGAGCGACGTTAGAAAATATGAGCACCAAACTAAAGGATTTCAAAAGCACGTATTTATGACATAAACTTTAAGATTCCTGAGTTCAGTGATTTGAGTGTCTTTGAACATGGCGTGGTTGTTGTTGGTGCCACATAAGCTAGTCTGAGATTTTCCTTCATCTCCAGGGTTTCCAGAGAACGGTCTGAAGAAGGGAAAACTGTTCTCTGGGGGAAATGCTTTGTTGGTGACAAAACAGACCAGACTGCTTCAAGCTGACGGAAACCCAACACCAACCAAGCTACGCAGACAAGCATCTCTGAATGCACAACACGTCAAACCGTGAAACAGGAGGGCCACACACTGAAGAAGAACCACACCAAACACGTTTCGAGTAAGAACAGGAAACTCAGGTGACAACTCAGTTTCACGACAGTAAGGAGAGTGGCCGGCATCGCCTGGTTCGATGAGTAGTTGATGTGGTAGACGGTAATTTGGTGTAAACAGCATGAAAGCATGAAGCCATCCTTCCTTGTGTCAGTAGTTCACAATAATGAGTTCACCGTACTCAAAAGACCTCAACAGTCACCAGACCGCTGCGCCACGGTTCTGAAAGCAAAAGGGGTCCAAACTTAAAAAGGGACCGGTGAGTGTATGACCTACCACACATTATCAGCCGTGTACATGTAAAAATATACTTACTGCGTGTCCTGAGGTAGAGAATCTGGAAGTCAGGTTTCATTACTTTCTGTGCCCTGATATTAGGACATGTGGGTAGATTAAATCTGTGTGATGTGACAAAGTGCTGACACTGGCCCGTGTGCCAGATGTTTAGTGCAGTCTGAACCTTGAGCTACAGTACTGGCTCACAACATTTACTTGCACACACACGCCGACTTCATTCCTTAAAAATGAGTTCATGTTTAGTGTGAACGACTGGAACGGAAGATACATGACAAAATACGGAAAAGCAGAAGCAGTCGTCTTTAAATTACACTGGATATGTGATGGGTGACATAGCGGTGATGAGCACGTGGGAGGCGAGACACTGAATCTGGGCTGCTTCACTTAGTAGAGCTGTGAACAGCAGTAGCTGTCCAAATGTATAGTTTAAGTCTTATTTTACCAGAAGTTTATAAAGCACATAATTATGGAATAGGAAACAATAACCTGGTTTTAGTCTTTTAATAAATAGTCCATCTTATCTTAATGACCTTGTAGTACCATATCACCCTATTAGAGCACTTCGCTCTCGCTCTGCAGGCCTACTTGTTGTTCCTAGAGTATTTAAAAGTAGAATGGGAGGCAGAGCCTTCAGTTTTCAGGCCCCTCTTCTGTGGAACCAGCTTCCAGTTTGGATTCGGGAGACAGACACTATCTCTACTTTCAGGATTAGGCTTCACACCCCTGTCTCTCTTCCACAGCATGTCCTTATCCTGTCTTCTTTCTCTCTCCCCAACCAATCACAGCAGATGGCCCCGCCCCTCCCTGAGCCTGGTTCTGCTGGAGGTTTCTTCCTGTTAAAAGGGAGTTTTTCCTTCCCACTGTCGCCAAAGTGCTGCTCATAGGGGGTCATATGATTGTTGGGTTTTTCTCTGTACCATCTACTGTACAATATAAAGCGTCTGGAGGTGACTGCGGTTGTGATTTGGTGCTGTGTAAATAAAACTGAATTGAACATAAAAGGAAAAAGAGACCTTTCCCCCTGTATGTGTAGCATACAGTTTAAACATACAGTGACTCCTGTTGGATATCATAATGTAAACTGAGTGCTTGCAAGTGAACAATAAATTACAAAAGTCAGATGTGGTGAAAAAAATGAATAACAATTTCCAGTTCAGAGCGTGACATCATCTGGCAGTATTTCTTGATGTGTTAAAAGAGGACAAACCAGAGATTTAATGTGAGCATTTAGAGTGAAAGCTGCAAAAGTCACCCCAAGGTTTAGCAAATGTGTCAGGGGCACCTCGAGTTTCCATGACCTTAGTTACAAATGTGTCAGGGACGTAAACACGGACTTCTGTTTTCTCTTCACAGAGTTAATGGCCTCTCAGGCTGTGTGACTCCTAAATGACAGTGACAGCAGCGCTGCGGTGGTGGTGGAGTGGATTTCATCTTCTGCTGAAGCGCTGTACGTCAGTGGTGCTGCATCACGTCTTTGCTCTGCAGCTGCTGGGCACCTGAAGCTTCTCAAGTATCAGACGTCTTTGGAACATTGCAGTGATGTTCTTGCATCTTGGAGTCAGACATGCTTTATGAGGTTGTCTAATGGCATTCATACGTACTTACATAAGCTTAATTTATCAATGAGGTATTTGGCCTCGCACTCCGTTTGCCCATGTAGCAGTCTGCTGTCACGCTGTATGATTTGGTTAGCGGGAGTACGCTTGAAATCAAACCTCTTTTATCCGAGTAGTGCCAGCAGCGTTATCGGAAAAGTGTGTAAGTGTGAATCCTGGGGTAAGGCTTCCTGTCTGATTATTCACTTTGTGCTCAAAACCATCACAGCAAAACTGGGAGCGACTGCATGCTGCAGCATAACGGCACTATCTATCAGTTATTTCCAGAAGTCTGCACACAGTCAGCTCGGAAACGCTGAACTGGAGACGACGCTCTGTTTTGATGACTCAGGCTGTTCATTTGCAAAAGTGTCACCAGGCATTTACCAGAGCGTCTCCTCACGAGGATGTGCAACAATGATTCTGCGGGTATGAGTTAACCTGGGCAAACTTTACTAGTGTTCACGTGTGCACCTGCTATAAAGGGTGTGAGCAAAAAGAGGGGCTGTGCCGAGGGTGAGTCTCTGAATAGCAGGTCGTGGTCAGTAACTTTGCTTGAAAGCTTTACCCTTCAAAGCCGCATCCTCACACCGTGACATACAGCGCTATAGAAAGCACACTGAACTTTTCACGTCACAGAATCTCCCACATCGACAAACGCGGCGACGATCCAGTCACTAACCTTTGTGCTGGTGCACGGCCCCTCTGCCCCCCGAGCCGAAGCCACCATAATAGGGCTCATATGATTGTTGGGTTTTTCTCTGTGTCATGAAGCGCCTTGAGGCGACTTTTGTTGTGATTTGGCGCTATATAAATAAAATTGAACTGAATAAAAACAAAGTGGACTCCTGTTCTGGATTTCAGATGACATGTTGGGGTTTGGGATAAGATGAAAGCAATGAAATACAGTTCTGTCTCTGTGCTGTGGTTCATTTCTATTTCAAACAGCAATCGATTGTCTGGCAACAATCTTTTCTAAAACCCTGGCGAGAAATGGAAGTCTGGAAAAGGTTCTAAAATTTTCCAAGGACTTAATATCCAGAGAATATGTTTTCAGAAGAGAATCGTACACTTGTTTTTATTTGAAATAAACAGGGACAGTCAGGAGTGAGGAATTCATTACAGACAGAATGTGCAGCTTCTTTTAGGAATCTCACGGGGAGCTTATCCAGAGCACATCAGGGCCTCATTGTATTAATCATCTCAGCGAGAGCCTCCATAGAAACAGAGTCAAAGTGTTTGACTGAAGTTCAGATGACTAACGACAGGTCAAATTGTGTTAAAACCCTGCGAACACACACATATGCCAAATATCTCTTGGATGCATCAATCGCACTGTGACTGTGTGTGGATAAAGGAGCTTGCAAAGAAAAGCGTCTGAACTTCTTTAAGTTGCTTGAAGACGTTTCACCTCTCATCCAAGAAGCTTCTTCAGTTCTAAGGTCAAATGGTGGAGAGTCCCAGATATAAACCTAGTGGGAGTGTCCAAGCGGAGTGTCCAAGCGCATGGCACAACACAGAAGAGCCACCTCCACAGGACAAGACTCAGCAGTCCATCTGCATCTAAAGGATAAAGGACACTCTTTTGAGGATGCCAATGTTCACATTTTGGACAGAGAGGACAGATGGTTTGAAAGAGGAGTGAAAGAAGCCATCTATGTCCATGTGAGCGACCATCTTTGAACAGAGGCGGTGGTTTACGACACCAACTCTCTGCCATCTATAATCCAGTTTTGAGATCCCTTCCCAGACGCCTTAACGCCCACTCACATCCTGGGCCATCTGACCTCAGGAATTCGCATGATAAGGTGGGGCCAGGTTTCACAATGAGCTCACCCGAAACTCTGGCTGATTGGGACCCACACCCAGTTTCACACCTTGGCTCAGGCGATTAGAGGATCATCAGGGGGTCCTTTTGTCCCTCTGTGGGGGGAAACTCCCACTAGGTTTATATCTGGGACTCTCCACCATTTGACCTTAGAACTGAAGAAGCTTCTCGGATGAGAGGTGAAGCGTCTTCAAGCAACTTAAGTCCAGACACTTTTCTTTGCAAGCTCCTTTGACTACGATGACCTGGATGACTGAGAACCTTCACAGACATACTGTGTGTGGATGTTATATAGAAAGCAGTTATGTCAAAAAAGCATATAAAAAGGTGCTTCTGTGACTGAGGCAGGTTCTGTAAGGCAGCGGTCCCCAGCCTTTTTTGCGCCACGGACCGGTTTATGCCCGGCAATATTTTCACGGACCGGCCTTTAAGGTGTCGTGGATAAATACAACAAAATAAAACTAGTACCGGTACCGAAAAAAAAGAATATTTATTCATAACACACGTGAAAAGACCCAGGAAAACCGAGTTAACGATAAAAACGATAACAAAATCACGCTGAAAACCGATAAAAACCCTGAAAACCACACATTTCACACCTGAGCTTCAACTCTCGCAGCCCGGTACCAAACGACTTGCGGACTGGTACCGGTCCGAGGCCCGGGGGTTGGGGACCGCTGCTGTAAAGCACTCTAAATGCTCAGCTAGAGTAGAAAAACGCTGTATAAGAACCAGGCCATTTATCATATGGATAGAAAGGGTTCATGCATGTCGTCCTGTTAAATGAGACTCGTGGGCAGGTTGGGGCAGCGACTGCTGTGACTCGGCTGCTGTGCCGATGGCTCGTTATAAAAGTACGGGCTCAGGTGTGGTAAAGGAAAGCTGACCTGTGGCTATAAGCTGTGGATACTGGCCAGTGGGACAAGATCAAAGACATGACCTTTGTGTGAAGAGACTGGGTGAAGAGCTCAATCATGCAGAACGTCCTAGCATAGGTACACTGGATCTTATATAGCACTTCTCTGCTATAACATAGCACTCGAAGCACTTTGTATGTAGCTTAATCCCTTTGCATCAAAAGGAGACAGCTGAATGGGTTCAGGCATCAGACTGGGACCCCTGCTGGAAATTTTCTTTAGGCATGTCCAACTGAGACAAACATAGGACATTCTGGACAACTGTCTCTCAGTTTGCTTGGGAACCAGTTTGGTCTTCTCTGCTTGGACCAATTTATTTTGTGACCTGGACGAAGGTAAGTGTTGGATGATGGATTGTGGCCTGTGAACATGGTTGTTACTGTTTATTGTGCAATACAAACTGCACTTTTTTAACAATCATAATTGTGACGTGTAGGAGAAGATACATTTCTAATAAATGGTTTGGTTTTACAGGTGTGCTGTCATGTGTGCATACTCCCAGCATGGTGTTGATATCCACCATGTAAGAGGAGCCTTTCCCAGTAAATCTCCCCCAGGCTACTCTGCAGTATCACTTAGATTAAAGTGCAGAGTTTAGACATTTATGAAGAGTCATTTTATGACCTACTGCTCAGTATCACAGCAGTGAACTCCATTAGTGCTAAAACTCTTTATAAGAGAGGAATCTGAAAGTAAGGCTGAAGGGAGCCAGTCTGTTCTGTGTGTACTTGGCCTATGTGCACCACCTGTGGAATTCCCATAGTCTAACCCTAACCCTAACCAACACAGGTACAGACATTCATTTTTAGAGAACTCCTTCACAACATTCCTGTTTGTTTGGTTGTTGGGAAACATGAATGTGTTTCAGAGTACGCGCGATCTGATATCCTCGTGTTGGTGTTGTTCCCAGATCATTATACTAAATGTTTTTCCAGGATCAACATTGCAAGTGACCAATCAGAATGTTGTGACGTCATACTTTTGTGACTTCGGGAAAAACCGCCGTAAAACAAAAAACTGTACTTAAGCTGCGAGAAACCGCCTCTGTCCGCCGATCAACGGACCCTGACTCTGACCGTTTAATAAAAACTTAGCAGAATTGATATTGTCCTTGCAACATTGGAATTTCATAAATGCACGAATGGCTTGGTGCGCAAAAGAATAACATCACAACAATGTGATTGGTCACTTGCAATGTTGAACCTGGAACAACTTTTACTATGTTGTTCCAGGATCAACACGACGATATCAGATCATCCTTCAGGCTACAGCGCTCCCTCGCTATGACGCGGTTCACCTTTCGCGGCCTCGCTGTTTCGCAGATTGTTTTGTGTGCAGTTTTCCATGGCTTTTTTTGTTCGTTTGTTTTTACAGTGTATTGTGTTCTGCGTTCTGACTGGCTGTAGACCATTGTCAACCAATCTCGTGCTGTGTCTCCTGTACAGTACAGAATGCGTTCAGCTTGTCAAATTTACATAAATCTTCGATCCCTATCAGCGTGACTCTGAAGTGCTGCACTGTATGTTTGTAAGTTTTCTCCCCAACAAACACGACAATGCCGATGAAACATTTTGCACCGTCAAAGGCTCCTGCAGTTGCCTTTGGTTTCATTCTATAATACTGGACTTATTTTTCTACGAAGGTTTGAACTTTAGAGTGTTTAAACAAGAGAAAAAAGTCTGAGAAAAGTGTATAAAGTGTGTGGTGAAGGGTTTACGGCCTTAAAACAAATAAAATAATTGTAAAAAATAAAGTTGGCGGATTTCACCTGTTGCGGGTAACTTTTAGAAAGTAACTCCTGTGATAAACAAGGGACCGCTGTACTTTAATTTTAATTCCATTAGTTTGTGTAATAAAGCTACTGATCAGAAAACTTTGTTTGTTTTTCATTCACTAAGTTGTGAATAGTGGTGAATCATGAGCCACATGAGTTCTTGTTAAATTTCTTTATGCATTTTGAGCTCTTTTCAAATTTGCAACTGCAGGCTAATAGCTAGCCAAACAGCTAGCTATTAGCCTGCAGTTCATGCATTCAGAAAACACCCGCAGTCAGCTTAGGTCATATGGTGGTGTCAGCCCTGGCGTGGACATATTTGTGTCTGACAAATGATGAATTAGTTTGTTTGTTACCCATTTAATCATCTGGTTACTCCACAGATTTGTCTCAAGTGGAAAAATGTGGAAAGATTGAGGTCACATTTTTAATCTAATTTGATCTCTCATTCTCTCTTACTGATGTTCCTGAATGCACCAAGGAGTCGAGTAAGTTTAAGCCATAGGAGAGATTAAAACTCTGGCACTTTTGTCATGGAAAAAATGCATGAATGCAATAAACAGCAGTGCAGTTATCAAGGCTGAGCGTACATCAGATGTGTTTGATAAATAGATAGGCTGGATGAAGAAAACCCACGTGAAAGGAGACAGGCATACACATGTGCAACTTTTATTTGACTTTGGCTACTACAAACACTCAACCGTAACAGTGAATTTTGGAGAAAATGAATCAGATGTTTTCACTACGGGGGATAGCTGGCATGTGTCTACACATGTGAGCATAAATCTCATGTTCTCAGTCACATGCTTGCTATGCAGAAGAAGAAGCAATGAAATGCATTATTTCGGCGTGCTCTCCTACAGCATAATTGTTTTGGAGATGCTCAGCATTTGAAGGGCTAATTCTGTAACTGGGAGAAAGCGCTGACCCTTTGTTTTTGTTGGTCTGTCATGAGTCGTGGCTCCAGATACAAAATTAAATTAAGGGCTTAA
This sequence comes from Haplochromis burtoni, assembly GCF_018398535.1. Lineage (NCBI taxonomy): Eukaryota > Metazoa > Chordata > Actinopteri > Cichliformes > Cichlidae > Haplochromis > Haplochromis burtoni. The sequence goes on along the minus strand of NW_024582589.1, from coordinate 712,058 downwards.
AATAAAAATCAAATCTTAAGGAAATGAAAGTGTTCATCCAGTTTTGGATCCTCTTAGACCCAGTGAGGGGAGACAATTTTCCAAAGGGAGTGAGTAGGTAGCAAATAACATAAAATTACATAAGCTGCAGAGGAAAGGCTGTAGGCAATGGAGGGGTATAAAAGTTTCAGTGTTCAGCTTGGTGCCCTTTCAAGCTGTCTGCTCATGTGGAAACATATGAACATGTCAAATCCCAGCCTCTTGTTGTGAACAGAGAGGCTGTTTTCAGCACAAACAATGCAACAGTGCACCACTCAATTTGCATTGCCGTTTCACCAGCTGGGATGGTCTCTAAGTGGCAATAAGTCCCACATTCCTGCTGTGTAGCATTTCTGCTGAGGGTTTCTGATCTGGACACCAGGGACTCGGTGCTGACTTGGCTAGGTGTTAAGATTTGCAGCACTCAAAACTTTCTGTTTCAGGAGAATATATCCCCATTACGTTGCACTGATAAATATAAAGTACAAATTTGCAGTCATTATAAGTAATGCTATTACCTCATCCTGAAGGTTTGCAGCCACTACAAGCTGTAAAGTTATTTTCTACTTTGCATCATTCTGCGGTAGGTCAGATGAGATGTGGCCGAGGGACAAGCTGTCTGTCACGGCTGTTATCTCAGATCCTTTAGCGGCTCAGTCGGTCACGAGAACACACTGTGTCTGCCTCAGAGTTTGAGCTGCTGTGTTTGTAGTTTTGGTGGCTTTTGGTGGAATTTCATTGAACTATTGGACACATACCGTGCTTTGCTGTGAGGTAAAGAAAGTTTACCTCAAGAGACACATGACCAATTCAGTTCAGCGCCAAATCACAACAACAGTCGCCTCAAGGCACTTTTCACTGTAAGTAGATCCTACAATAACAAATACAGAGAAAAAGCCAACAATCATATGACCCCCTATGAGCAGCTCTTTGGAGACAGTGGGAAGGAAAAACTCCCTTTTAACAGGAAGAAACCTCCAGCAGAACCAGGCTCAGGGAGGGGCGGGGCCATCTGCTGTGATTGGTTGGGGATAGACAGATAGGATAGAAGACCGTTCACACCCATTATCATAACTATTATAACCGTAAGCCCACAGAAGCCCCAGTGTCCAGAGAAACATGCAGACTCAGAGGGTGGATTTAAACCCAAGGCCTGCTTGCTGTACGGGAACAGCTACAATCAGCACACCACTGTGCGGCTGATTTCGATAAGTGTGTATGACTGAGGCTGTTGTTATTTGTAACAGCATGTTTGCCTTTAACATTATAGGCACAGGGTGTCAGACTAAACCAGGAGCACAAACATATCGACCATGAATGTGTTCACATTTAAAACCTTTCACTCACACATCTGCTCATTTTGCATCATGTTGCCCTCTCGAGTTTCACACTCTCTGATAGTCTGAGCAACACTTATGATGCAGTTTAAGCCAGCTAGCAAACTAAAGTGGTAGGCACTTAAAAATGGACTCCGTTTACCTGCAGATCAGTATTCACATAATGTGCCCAGATACAACTGACAGCTGGTAAACAGGGCGCTGTATGAGAAAATGCTTCCACGGTTGTTTCTGAAGAAAAATGTGTTCAAGTTTTGGGAAAAGGGTCAATGAAATTAGACATGACAGATGTACTGCGTTTGATATTAGTGACATTCTGTTGTTTTGTTGATCAAATGAGTTAATCATGAAATCAGACTTCTTCCACCAAATCCAGAGGAGATTATGTCAGTAGGCTGGAGTGTATTAGAAAGATCAGCAGCAGAGGTTACACTTGGTGTGTGTGTGTGTGTGTGTGTGTGTTGATGATTCACAGCCGAGCTATTCAAAGTCATTTCCAAGTATGTGTTATTCCTGTAACAATGCTGGGATGAGACACCCGGCTGCTGTCAGAGTTACATTTGTGATGCATTGTTTTCAGGCGTTACTAAGGACACTATCTCTACTTCACAGGAAGCCTGACGTCAAGCAGCGCTCTCATCTTCTTAAATAATCTTCCCAGAGATCTAGAAGGTGCTGCCTGGACAGTGTGTTCAGCGCGAGCTCGTATGAGAAAGCCAGGGCCTGGGATTTTTTTACACTCTCATCATTTCAGCCACGTTCTGCGACCCGAGCTGTGTTTCCACCTCCTCACGTACGTGTTGCAAAGAGGCTCTTAAGATGACAGATTTGCGACACAGGGCACGTGCTGCAGGCTTTAAACGCACACTTTCACTTTTTCCTCATTAGCCATTGTCTGCGACAACTCTGTTTCATTTTGAGATGAAGGGTGAAATTTATATCAGACAATTAGGACCAGTTTTTGGAGCACATGAGGGATTTCTGAAGCGATGCAGCGATGTCCAACCCACCAACCAACCATCAGAAAAAGGTCTCAGCACTTTTTTCCATTCGGTCATGACAGAGTCTTTCCATCGCATTTCAGGGAAATCGTGGAAAAGCCGACCTGACAGCGGTGACAGTAAAGCGCCTACGACACCTCTGACATTTTCCAGCAGTCCTGTTGTCAGCCAGCACATCTGGCCAAGTTTAGGATGGCAGAACCTGCATATGAACATGGAGGAAATTAGTTTTAATCATAATATGTTAGTAAGAATGTGCGACATGTGGCCACGCATACTGAAGGTCAGTGTGACGGCTGCATTTTTATTTTGTAGATTAGCATCATTCATCACTCTGATAAGTTTGAACAGAGTAACCTCAGAACAAGGAGTCACTCATATCGTTAGTTCAGACTCAAACACTCAAACCGTAACCCTGCTGCACGCTTGAGAGCGTAGGCTTCATGCATGGGTGATATGGGAGTCCTATGCTGGTGCTGCTGGGGCGGCAGCATCTCTGCCGGGGACAGGAAGAGACTGAACAGGCTGATCCGCAGGCCCAGCTCTGTTCTGCCCTCTGGACCCAGTGGAGGTGGTGAGTGACAGCAGAACAGTGGCTAAGCTGTCATCCCTGGTGGACAACATCTCCCAGCCCATGCAGGAGACTCTGACAGCACTGAGCAGCTCCTTCAGTGGCTGCAGCACCCACGGTGTGGGACGGAGAGATTTCACAGGTCTTTCCTCCCCACGGCTGTCAGACTCCACAACAAAGCCTCCAACTGATCAAACACATCCACACATGTGCAATAACACTAAGTGCAATACTCTTTCTGGCATCATTGTATTATACTCATATTGTATATAGCATTTGTATTCCATTTTATTTGATTGTATACAGTATTTTATTTTATTCTATTGTGTACAGTATCTTATTGATATCTTATTCCAGTGTTTTTCTCTGCAACTTTGCACTCTCCACTGCTGTAACAAAACTAATTTCCCACGCGTGGGACTAACAAAGGTTATCTCATCTTATTCCAACCATAATAAACTAATTTATTAGCCAATGATTAGCCGCCCTAAATTAACAGTGTTGGTAATAACCACTGTCATGTCTTATATTCCTGTAATGGTTAATTTGCCAGCATGGATCAAAATGGTCTTTGTGTTGCTTCAGTGCTAAAAAGCAATTATGGTAATTATACACTTTTACAAAAAAAAAGCTGACAAAATAATAAAGCTGTCATTAAGAAGTCAAATTACAGTTATTTACATGCCAAACTGCTTTCTTAAACAAGTCCAGTGTGCCGGCTCACATTTGGGTATAAAATGTCAATTCAGTTTATTTGGCTTGTTTAAAACAGGCAGTGGGAGAGTTTTAGAAGTAGGTGGTTAATTAAACATAATTCATTTTCATTATTTGTGTATCACAGTAAGGCACATATGTACACGCCGGAGCTGGGCTGTTCTTTCTGGGGTTATGAACTTGATTGCAGAAGTATAGAGCTTTTACAGCAGAGGTCCTCAACCTTTTTTGCACCACGGACCAGCTAACGTCTTACAATATTTTCACAGACCGGCCTTTAAGGTGTTAACAATTAAAAACCCTGAAAATCATCAATTTCACACCCGAGCCTCGACTCTCGTGGCCTGGTACCAAACTACTCACGGACCGGTACCGGTCTGTGGCCCGGGGCTTGGGCTCTGGAGTACACAGCTTTTTTCTACATTTTTAGGGCATAATATAACACACATACGCTGGATGAGTAGCAGAGGACGGACACACACACTCACATCACAATATAATACCAATACCAATATAAGCTCAGTTAGCTGCAAACTGTTGCATGGTGTAACTTTACAGGATAAACTGTTATTCTTGCATAAGGTGAGATACACAACTGGTGAAAGGTGCACCTGAAGCAACATGCTCAGAATGAGTCACCATGTCTGTTTCTTACTAACAGCTCCAGGACTGAGTACAAACACTGCACACTCTCAATGATGGCTGACGAGGTCAGAAGTCTGGATACTGAAGCTCCTGTGAAAAATAGAGCCTCAAATCAGAAGTAAAGTCAAATTTCATTTGTATCTGCAGGGAGGCTGACACACCTGAGCCCCGCCCGCCTATAAGAGCGAACTAAGTCTGGACTATGATGATGTTGTTGGTGTGTCCTGGTGCAGCCATGACAGTGTGAACAGCAACCGTGAGGAAAGGACTTAATAAAGACACTGAACAGTATAAACATGTAGTCGGGTCTGCCGCGTGATGTTTACAATGGACTTATGTAGCAAAGAAAAACTGATAAATAACTCCAAATATGTTTTATATTTTAGATTCCTCAAAGTATGGCACCTTTTCTTTGTTTACAGCGCTGCAAACCCTCGACCTTCTCTCAGTGATGTAGTCACCTGAGATGGTTTCACCTCACAGGTGTGCCTGCCAGGGTTCATTGGTTTCTTGCCTTCTAAATGAGGTTGGGACCATCAGTTGTGTTGTGTAGAAGTCAGGTTGGTTCACAGCTGACAGCCCTGTTTGACAACTGCCAGAATTATATCATTGGTTCATATTATGGCAGTCAGAAAAACCATCAAGCACTGCGATGAAACTGACTCACATGAGGACGCCCAGGAAAGGAAGACCAAGAGTCCTTCTGCTGCTGAGGATATGTTCATCCGAGTCACCAGCCTCAGAAATCGTTAACAGCAGCTCAGATCAGAGCCCAGATAGATGCCGCACAGAGCTCCAGTATCAGTCTGTGTGTCTGATACTTTATGGTCAAATAGCTGCTAAGAAACCACGACTGAGGAAAAGCAACGATCCTGATTATTCAGAGCTGCTTTCAGGAGTGTGGCCATACCAGATGTAGGAGTCTCGAAGATCTTGAGCTAGACTCTTCTGATTTTTAGATTCCAGCACAGTAAATAGAGTTTGCAATTCAGACCTACAAACCTGAATCAGGTTGCACACAACACAACCCAGCAGGTCAATGAGGAATCTTTCTTCTACTTATCAAGGAAAATGCTAAATATGCCTCAAATTAAAAGAACACCATTACAATGATCTATTCTGACAGCACACCTAATTAAAACAAAACTAAAGCATATCATCAAAAGGTAACTGCCACAGGAATCACAACTGTCAGTGAAAACACCCACGAACTATGTCTGCTGCTTCTCTCAGGGCATCATATTCATATTGATAAGAACAAAAATCCCACAAATAAAGATGCTCCATCTTCTGGTAATTCAGCACTTGGAAGGCGGTGCCTGCTGCTTGTTACTGCTGGTGGAGAAGCTTGTTGTTCTTATTGTTGTTGTTTGTGTTAAAGTTTTCTAAAATGGGAGCTCCAGATGATGAATACTACTACTTGTTCAAAGTTGTACTCATTGGAGACTCTGGAGTGGGGAAGAGTGATCTGCTGTCCCGTTTCACAAGAAATGAGTTCAACTTGGAGAGCAAGAGCACCATCGGGGTGGAGTTCGCAACCCACAGCATTCAGGTGGATGGCAAGACGATAAAAGTTCAAATCTGGGACACAGCTGGGCAGGAGTGCTGCAGAGCCATCACCTCAGCGTATTATCGGGGTGCAGTCGGGGCTCTCCTAGTTTACGATATTGCAAAGCACCTGACATACGAGGATGCTGGTTGAAGGACCTGAGGGACCACGCTGACAACAACATCGTCATCATGCTGGTTGGAAACAAGAGCGACCTTTGACATCTCAGGGCCGTGCCCACTGACGAGGCCCGAGCATCTGCAGAAAAGAACAGTCTTTCATTTATTGAAACTTCAGCCTCGGACTCCACTAACGAAGAAGAAGCATTCAAGAGCATTCTCACAGAAACCTACTGTATCGTATCTCAGAAGCAAATATCAGACAGATCTGCACACAAAGATTCTCCAGGCAACAATGTAGTGGACATAAGTGTCCCCAACACTGGATGGGCAGAGGGGCAACAAACTCCTCTACTGCCAAAGCCTGTGACCCCCGACCTCCTTTCCCAGAGTCACGTGAGTCTGAATACATAGAATCATGTTTCAGTAATCAAAATGTGAAACCTGTGACAATACCGCAGCAGACCCGACGATGTTTGCATGTTTTTCAGCACAGTCATTATTTTGCACTGAACACACACCTCACGGCTGCAGCTTTCCAGCTCAGCCACACACACTACCAACAACACACACACACAGACAGCCTGGTATGGTGGCGAGGCGTGATTGCAGATACCGTGCAGGTGCATCCATCTCCCCTGCAGCGGCACCACACCCACGCCAGACCACGCCCCGCTACACTACCCTTACATTGTGGAATATTTTGCAAAGCACACTGTGCATGTTGTGCTCTTTCATTTTATCCCATGGCACACACTGCAGTGTAAGCATATCTATGTTCCATCCCTTCTTTGCTGATCCACAAGCATAAAGCTTTGCTGGGATCAAAATTCGTCATGGAAACTTGTAAATGGAATTATAGAGAGTGCTGAAATTTGGAGTAACAGGGGAAGACTATCACATGTACAGATAGTGTATCAGTGTCACAGCAAACAGCCCACTAGCCTGGTTAACCAGGTTGGCACAACATGCTGTTCATGAAGACGCTTATTGTTCACCAAAGCAGAAAGCTGCCCTAACCTAGTTCCCAGCTCCTCACTTGATCTACACCTGAATCAGCACATGGATGCAACTTTTACATGCACCTTGGTGATGGTGGAATCCCTGGTGGAATTAACACCCACACAAAATGAAATCTGACATGAGACACATTACTCTTGGCGCTATACCTGTAAAGGATGCATTCACTGATAATATATGCATGAATCAATAAAACGAAAAAGCTGGAAATGGAAAACAAAAGAAAACAGAAAAGAAAACGCTTCATTAGTCGTCATATTTCTTGGCAGCTGAGCAAATGCTCCCAAAAATGTGGTTATTTGACCATCTGTCAGAGTCATTGTTTTTAATGGCCAATGAATACAAATAAAGTTTTTTAAAAAGACGAGAGACCCACGCTCAGCCATGTTATCAGTGTTGATGTTAAGTAGTTTTACCACCAGAGGGCACTGTTGGCAACGTGTTTGAGCTACAAATGCGACAGCTAGCTGTTGGGCTGTTTTTGTCTGTTTGTTTAGTGCAGGTTTATGTCCTTTATGGGTAAGGCCTCGGCTCAGTGGGCGAGCAGGCCCCCACATGCCCCATGGTTGGAGTGCAGTGGCCCGGGGCTGAGTCTGACCTGGGTCCCTGCTGTGTGTCTTTTGGTGTCAGTGTTCACTGTCAAAAGAAAATGTTTATGTCCTTCATAAAGGACAGGACATGTTCTGTGCACCTAGCATTGCGAGCATTGGTGTTTTTAAGCGAACAACACAGCGACTTTTTTCCCTTTGTGTCAATGCAGAAGCCTTCCAATGATTTGTGGAGGAAAGGTGGAAGAAAAGCGCTCCACAAATACATCAAGGCTAAAAACAGCAAGTAAAGATGGATGATACATGAAAAAAAACGACTTTTCTTGCCAGGACAGCTGTCTTACAGGCATACTCAGCGCAAAGGTTTTACATAATTTTCACATATAAGTTTGATTAAACTGATCGATCAATCAGCCTGCCTGCAGAGGACTCAGCTCGCTGTCACAGCTGATTACAGAGGAGGGGCATGGGTGGATGGGGGGTGAGGGCCGAGGTGTGGATCTCCACTCATCTCAGGAATGTGTGCAGATTCCTCTCCAAAAGCGTTGACGTCAGGAGTAGCCTTGGATTAGAAACAGGCAGGTTATAATAAAATGGTTGTGCTGTACAGCTGAACTGTTCCTTATAAGAAGACTCCCAGTGCCAGTGAACTGTACGCCAATGAGACACTGAATGACAAGAAGATTCATCTATACACCCCTAATGTTTATGTGTGTTTGTGGATAATGTGGTTTATTGTAAACGTGGTGTTTCACTGTCCACACTTTCTTTTCCATCCAAAGAAAATGATTTTCAGCTGTTTTTGGTCTAGTTCCCTTTTCCATGGTTCTTTAGGACCCTGGAGGCCGCCATGGGCTGTGCTAACACTAACAATGATGATCTTTCTGTTCTCCAACAATTAGCCTAATATATTGATAATTAATCAACATTTAAAAGTCAAAGGCCTTAAAACTTCTGAAATGGTCTTAAATTTGGTTTGAATGTGTGACCTTATACATGGTGATGTGTTGCATTTAAAACTGTTGTCCTTGAAACTGAAGGAAAGTCAGTAAAGTTTATTTATTAGGAGTTTTTCATAGACAAACAAGTGGTGTACACAAAAAAATAATAGGCAATATAAATAAATAAAAACAATAATAATAATTCAATAAAACTCTCAACAGAAAGCCTTTTTAAATGAAATGTTCTTAAAAGAGTTCAGCATTAAAAGAGGCCTTCTGTAACACCAGGACATGTCCTTCAACGCACATATTAAACACATGTCAGACTGCGTTCTTCCATTTGTGCAACATCTCTAAAATTAGAAATATCCTGTCTGAGAGTGAAAAACTAGTTCATGCATTTATTACTTCCAGGCTGGACGACTGTAATTCATTATTATCAGGATGTCCAAAAAACTCCCTGAAAAGCCTTCAGCTAATCCAAAATGCTGCAGCAAGAGTCCTGACAGGGACTAGAAAGAGAGAGCAGATTTCTCCTGTTTTGGCTTCCCTTCATTGGCTTCCT
>NW_024582589.1:700582-702799 GCF_018398535.1 Haplochromis burtoni | reverse complement strand
TCTCTACTTTCAAGATTAGGCTTCAAACTTTCCTTTTTGCTAAAGCATATAGTTAGGGCTGGACCAGGTGACCCTGAATCCTCCCTTAGTTATGCTGCACACGGTGTAGCTGCTGGGGGATTCCCATTATGCACTGGGTGTTTCTTCTTCACTCACTATGTGTTAACAGACCTCTCTGCACTGAATCGTATTTGTTAATAATCTCTGGCTCTCTTCCACAGCATGTCTCTATCCTGTCTTCCTCCAATCACCTCCTTAGCAGATGTGAGCCTGGTTCTGCTGGAGGTTTCTTCCTGTTAAGAGCAGTTTTTCCTTCCCACTGTCACCAAGCGATTGCGTGTAGGTGCCTGTTTGATTGTTGGTGTTTTTGCTGTTTTACTGTAGGGTCTACCTTACAATATAAAGCTTCTTGAGGCAGCTGTGATTGGATATTGTGTCAATAAAACTGTCAGTAATTTTCATTCATGAGTTTTTCCACTCACAAAGTCAACAACATGTAATTTTTAATGCACAGTTAATTCCCATTTGCTCAGTCAGAATTTGAAGACGGTATCGTCTCTTCTAATCTCAGCTATGCACCAGTGATGTCATCTCTGAGAGCTGAGGTGCCAAGGAGCTACACCCGATTAACACACACTGTTATTAAAGTAAACAGCTGTATACACAACCACAACCCTGGACCAGAGAAGCACCTGTTGAGGCGCACTCGCAGGTCCACACAGGTGAGTAAACCAAGCACACATTTCTGGGCCATGAAGGAAGACATTGTACATAAAGGAGTGATTTAGGCAAACTCGGGCTTCTGTTTTGTCTTAATCCTTCGTGTCAGCTCTTGCAGAGAGGAAAGCCGATTGACGGGCCCACCTTTCTGTGCCTTTGCACGACAAATGAATTGAAGTTGTCAGACCTGCTTCTGTCAGCCAAAACGTTAAGAAATACAGTCATTATGGAGATATATGTTCTCATTCATGAGGTCAGCTGGGAAAGCAAACAGACGATGTGCAGCACATTGAGTGTTTGTGGTTTTTCATACTCGCACACACCACCAGTGAATAAAGACAGGGTTAATGTCTGTACTGGGACTGAACCAACATTTGAACTTCATTGGAGGAAGCTGGAAGCCAGTGGCTGTCCCCACTGTGCAGACTCCTAACCTTACATAAGTCAGGACACATCTGCAAATCAACTTGGCCAACATCAGGAAGGTGCCCATAGCAAAAAGATTCACAAATGGGCCACACGTTGTACATCGATTTGGTCAGGACGTATTTTTTTCAGTCTTGCAGGCCTCACTTCATATATCATTACTCTCCGCATTAGATTTCTGTGCTGCATAAAAAAAGAAAGAAAAACATTCACAGAGCTGCTGACGACTTACTGTTGAGCTGTAACACTGCTTCTGCCTCCATCATTACAGCTAATGATTAACTGCTTAGGCAGCTTCCCCTATTTCAGTTTACTATTACCAGTGTTGGGTAAGTTACTTTAAATTAGTAAGTTAGTTACATTACTAGTTACTTCTATCAAAAGTAACTCACTTACTTCAAGTTACTTGTTACTTTCAAAGTAACTAGTTTCTGGGGAAAGTAACTTTGGTTTTACTCAGAATTCTCTTGATAATGTGTTGCTTCCATAACTTTGCCAGTCTTCTAGCTTGCCTACATGTTAACACTATCCTGCCACAAGTGCACTGTGCCACCTACCAACAGAAAGGAAAAGATAATGTGCATATTTCCACGAGAGAAATCCCACGCCTGATTCTATCCTAGCCTGCTTTTTACATCCAACACAAAAACTGCAGTTGTGGTGCTTTCGATTGTACTCAGAACTCGGAAATTCTGCCTTCTGAATAGGAAGATGTAGGCAACACCAGACTGCAGATGAGCTGCATACAGGGCTGGACTGGGACAAAAAAATCGTCCCGAGCATTTTGACTAGAGACCAGCCCACCATTATAGGAAAAATCATAAAGCCTTTGAATGAAAATAAACACTGTTGTGACAGTGATGTACACTGTTCTGATGGTATATATGCATCAATCTATCAATCGTTTGTTGTAAGACTCAATTCAATTCAATTTCAATTCAATTTTATTTATATAGCGCCAAATCACAACATAAGTCGCCTCAAGGCGCTTCATAGATACAGAGAAAAACCCAACAATCATATGACCCCCTATGAACAGCACTTTGGCGACAGTGGGAAGGAAAAACTCCC
>NW_024582589.1:696695-699348 GCF_018398535.1 Haplochromis burtoni | reverse complement strand
TCCACCTGCTGGCCTCTGTGGAAGCTCCGCCATAGCCACCACCAAACAACTGAGTTATTTTTTACACATCTGCCAGCATCTGGACAATCCACCACCTTTCATTGTTTATACCGTTACGGAAAAAAACAAACAAAAAAACATCGGCTCATCAAAACGAAAAATCACCATCGGCCCACCGGGTCCAGCTATGGCTGCATATGTGTTTAGTAGTAATTTGTTGTTGTAGCGGGCTAGCAAAACAACCGTTTTCGAGGGCATTGCCATATTGGAATCCCGACTTCTCTGACGAAGCTAACCAGAACTCGAGTGTGACATCATTCCCAGGTCCGTGTTCTGATTTCCGAGGTAAGTCGAACGCAACACATGAAGTAATGAATAACGACTAAATCTCAGTAACGATTAATGCATTCCTGATTTTGGCATAAGCAGTTACCGTGCTCGATACCAGAATAATAACATAGTTACTGTAACGCGTTACTTAATAACGCGTTAGTCCCAACACTGAGTATTACTGCGTAAATGTAAAAATCCATCTTTCAGGTAGGACTGCAACATTGTTGGGCTTCATTAAGCAGCAGCACCGTTTAGGCAAACTATATTTGCTTGTTTTTGTTACCTAAAAAGTCTAAAGTAAGTCTAATGTCTAGGGTTTGGTCACCAGTAATGAATGAGTGTGACTTTGTTCTAGCAGGATAACATCTCTGCTTTTGTGTATGATGTGGTCCTGTGGCTTTATCAAGCCATGGTTTCCAGCTCACACTGCAGAGCGTTGTGTTTGAATACAAAGTAGCTGGAATGAGGTCCTCCATGCCCGAGGCCGTGGTTCTCAACTGCAAAAGGTTGGACTGTCTGTTCTGGGTTGGCGATTTCTGCTTCATGCGGAGGAGTTCAGGTGTCTGAGTCTTGTTCATGAGCAGGGGAAGGTGGACTGGAAGACTGAGAGGTGGATTGTTGCATCAGGTTTCTGGTCTGCTGAAGTGAGGAGAAAGTGGATCCTGAAGCCATGAAGGCCAAGCTGGAGATTTACATTCACACCCTTACCTTTGGGTAAACTTTGGGTAGTGACCAATAAAATCTGATCACAGCTACGGGTGGGGGAGACTGTCTGAGCTCAGACAATTCAGAAAGGCTGCAGAGTAGAAACATAGAAGGTTTGCTGTGGTGTATGGCACTATTAGATGTTCGTACTATACGCTTTACATGGTATCACTTTTCATCTGATGTGTGCATGGTTTTGTTCTATACCTTAAGCACATTTTACACGTAATCAATTGCAAAAACGACATTTTTTAGAGCTGTTCACCAACTGAAGGGCTCCAGTCTGACAGGATCTTGTGACCAGCTCATTAGTGCAGCTTCTCCACATCTTTTGTCTGGTTAACAGATCATGGCGGACTTTTTTTCAGGGTCTGCTAAAACACTGGACACTGGGTGGCCTGGGGGGATTACTGCACCCAGTATTCATGCTGTTGTCCAACCTGACTGTACTGTGTGTTAATCAGAACTTCAAAGGCCTTCACAGAGGGTGTGTGAGTCCTTTTAAGGAGAACTGTAAAAGAGCTTTATACTGAAGTAAGTGAATAGGCAATATTTACAGTGTGTAAGTGCACGGCTTAAGTTTGTATGCTCCCTTTTTCAGAGCTGTTTGGCTTTCCTCTTTTCTTACGCCCACAAGAACACACACCTAATACAGTACACAAAACCTCTCACCCTTACACATTCCTGCATTTACCCTTGTGGTTTTTTTTTAGTTTGTTTTGCTGAACCTGCTGCTCCTGCTGATGTCTAGTTGCACCACATGCTGACTTCTGACTCCAAGAGCGTGGTGGCCTGTCTGTGAACTGAGGGCAGCATCTGTCTGAGAGCTGTACCTGGCTGGTACTACGATGTGCTCCAGACTGCTGAAGTCAGAGGGTGAATGTAAATGTTTATGTCTGCTCTTATTTCCCTAATTTGGCCAAATTGGACGTATGAGAAGGTGATGATCTAGCCTGGCCACAGGAATTTTCATGGACAGAGTGCTGAAGTACCTAAGCACTGATTTTAAACACTTAAGGATGAACCTGAAGCAAAAACACTGGGGATCATGTATCTTGCATCAATATAACTTTTTTGTGACAGGAATGAAATGCTGTGCTAAACTTTGCTAATGTGCTAGCCAGAAGTGCACTCCCATATTGTAGAAGTGCAGTTAGTGCGTAATTTACTTCTCTTTTAGTTCAGCCCTCCACCAGCTAATGAGATAAATGCCCAGTATAAGATAAAGGTCTAAACATCTCTTACTTTATTCAGATTTCACAGAGTGTATATTTGTTAATAATTTGATTTGAATTATTTTGGATGAGGATAAAATGTAAGATAATGGAGAATTTCAGTTTTACTTTAAAATTTTGTTTAGTGTAATGTTTACAGTTATATTGTATTTTCTTTCCTTATTTAATTTTTACGTACTGTTCCTTTACAGTTTTTTTCGATTCGTTTGGCTCATTTCTTGAAACCGAGATGACATTCTCAAAATAACATGGACAAATCTCCAAACCACCTTGCAATTGTTCACAACAGAATGTCATTTCTCATTGGTTTTATCAAATTGCAAATGCTTTAGTACATGTCTCAAGTGACTCTGTGCTTCTTTTCAAATGATTATGTACAA
>NW_024582589.1:690061-695022 GCF_018398535.1 Haplochromis burtoni | reverse complement strand
CTGTACTGACCTTTTATATGGGAAAGGAATCTGCTTTTGAAGCATGGACGAAGAGTTTGGGGAAGGATATTTGATTTTGCTAGTGAGCTATACTGTTGGGCAGAACTGTAAGACTGTTTGGCCAAATGACCTTATGGTTTTGAGAATGTCATCTCGGTTTCAAGAAATGAGCCAAACCAATCGAGAAAAACTGTAATACATGGCAATTGTGCACAGGGGGAGCGATCGTGATTGCGATTGCGATCGCGATCGGCACTGTGGAGTAACAGTCGTGGTCATGAAAAATGGTTGAGCGTCCACTCCAGCTGAAGGAGTTTCTGACCTAAGTGGAGAAGTTCAGCTACCTCGTGTGAGAGGAGAAGGGAGACGCACAGACATGTCTGCAGAGATACGCATGCTGTTCCAGACTGTTGTGGTAAATAAAGAACATGAAAGCGAAGCTGTTGATTTACTAGTCAATCTACGTCCTTCCAAGTGGTGGAGATCAGTTTTCTCCAAAGGATGCATTCATGCATGGATGGATGGCTAGATGGATGGATGGATGGATGGATGGATGGATGGATGGATGCATGAATGCATGCATGCATGCATGGATGGATGGATGGATGGATGGATGGATGGATGTACGATGGATGGATGGATGAGTGGATGATGGATGATGGATGGATGTATGGATGGATGGATAGATGATGGATGGATGATGGATGGATGGCCTGTCGATACCTGTCGGCTGCCTCCGGAGTCCCACAGGCTAACCAAGCCCGATAGGACTCCTTCTTGCGGCTGGTGGCTCCCTTCACCTCTGGTGTCCACCATTTGGTTCGGGGATTACTACCACGGCAGGCACCAACCACCTTGCGGCCGCAGCTCAATGCTCCAGGTGGAGCACCTTTCAGCCATGCGTAGAGGTGAGCCGGGTAAACTGTTCCCTCGATGTTCTCTTCATAAGGGTCTTCTGAATCGCTCTTTGTCTGGTCCCTCACCCAGGACCAATTTGCCATGGGAGACCCTACCAGGGGGCAAAAGCCCCCAGACAACATAGCCCCTGGGATCCCTGGGACACACAAACCCCTCCACCACGATAAGGTAGCGATTCATCGAGAAGAATATCTATATTGATTTCCCTAAACCCTGCCTCTGCTATAAATCAAATAATAAGAAATAACAACTAAAACTGACACTGACTGTATACACCTGTGTCCATGGAAGTCAGTGGAACATGTGAACTCAATGATTGTTGAATGTTGCACCTTCTGCTGTGCCACCCATTGAACTGCAGCATATTTCTCTACAATGGGGAGTCAAAAGTCTCCTGTGGGCACTTTCTCAGGCACCAAAACAAAAACAGGTGGGTGACTGCCAAAATGATAAACCCAAAGCTTTAAACAGTAGTCCACAAACCAATGGATGACACCACAGTGGTGGTAGCATTCATTTCTTATTATAGAGCCTGTGGCTATGGCGTCATTGCTGACTCTTGAGGCCTTTGGGAAAGCCACTGCAGTGCCTAGCAACCGTAGCTATGTTTCAAACAAACGCAGGTTTTTTTTAATGCCGGGTCTCTGGTTTTATAACAGAGGAGTCTCTGGGAATGGATCCTGACCTGACCTACAGGAAGCACAAGGTGTCGTTCTTATCTGAGAAGGTGATACACGAGTATTTTAAGTGTAAAGAAACGAAATAAACAGTGGAAACACTGCTTACAGGGCGTGTCGTACTAGAGAGAAAGGCATGCAGTTTATGCTAAGCTCCACACTCTTCCTCCTGACACATGAAATCAGTGTGTTGTTTCTCTTAAACCAACACACCCACACTCGATGCTCTGATGATGTGGACGTCATGCAGCAGTCCTGCTTTAATGGTTAAAATGTGTCAGCGTTCAGATCTTTGCATGCTCCTGCACATCCCATTCACAAGTTTCTTTGTAGAAAATAACACTAAACAAACAGGCAGAAGCTTTCCATGGAGGGTGACATCATCTACATCCTGTAATCTTCCTGACGTTGATGCATTAGCACAGCTTACTTACATCACCAATTTGATAAGGAGAGTTTGTTTGACCTCATCTTTCCATCTTCCATCCTCCACAGAGCTCTTTGCTTGAACCGTGTGTCCTGCTTCCTCTCACTCCTGAACTTTCAAGAAGAGAAACTGTTTATAAAGTGCTGAAGAGAAGGATTAAGTTCCCTTCAGCATAATATGTTTCCACGCGCTTGTCCAGGATCTTTAATAAATCACTACTTTAATGTAAGAGCACGCCGGCTGCGTGTGGCTGCTTTAATGAATTGGTTTTGCATTCATGGGTCCATTTTTTCTGTAAAGCGACAAAATGTGTTTTTGTTTGAGAAGTGGAGTTCAGATAGTGGACTGGTGAAGGACTGAAAGCAGAAATATACATCTGCCCCACCATGGAGTACCTCTTTGGCCTGCGTGTGCCACAGTGACGTGTATCTCTGTGCAGCCACAGCTTGAATAAACATTTATATTACCCCACTCAGCAAAATGCTTTTTCCAGAATCGCCAAAGAATTTAAAGTATTTCTCGAGTGTGACGAAGCACTTTAATTTCCAAGACAGAGCGAATGGCTCAGAGACATACCAAAGCTTTACAAGCTGGAATTTCGTTTTATGAGAATAATCCCTATATGTGCACGATACGCACAAACAGCTCTCCAATACTGTCTCCTCCTTGGCCCAAGGTGAACCCTCCATGCTCTGGAAAATTCCACTCAGCTGTCCAAGACCATGTCCTACGATGAGAGGCGTGTTATTACCAAAGGTGACAGAAAAAATACCAGTTTGGGATTTTCTTTAAAAGACTGAAAATCTTAAATGAGTCTGAAAGTTTACGAGGACCTTCTGATTTAGCTATTAAACGCAACTCGTATTTAACCTGGTTTTCAGGTTGCAGAGACTCACATTAAACTGACAGAAGCCCTTTGGTCAGACGTTGTTTTGACCATTGCTTTATATACTCACTCCAGCATGTACTGGTTCTGCCCCGGGAATAATCCTGGTGGGACATGCCTGGAATGCCTTCCCCAGTCCACATGTAGACTAGTTGGGCAAACTCCAATGCACCCCCGAGTATCCTCGAGAGGGTAGAGAGCTGGTCCAGTGTTCCACGGCCGGCATGAAAACCACTTTGTTCAGCCTGTATCCAAAGGACGGACAAGCAAGGATCAATGTCCTGGTATTGAAATATATATTTGTGCCCTGTGGAATAGACCACACACACTCCTGTGACTGTCTGTTTTTCACACTTTTGATTCAGTCTCAAAAGTCTTGAAATGATAATGTTCTCAATGCTTTAAAACTCCACAAGTAGCTATGTAAAGTAATGTAAAAGTACATGTATCAGCAGGGATAACGTGTGTGTGTGTGTGTGTGTGTGTGTGTGTACAGGTTCTTACTATACTGGTGGGGACCAACAGCCACATTTTAAGGGTGAAAATTTTTCACTCTCAAGATGTGGTTTTAGTGTCAAGGTTACAGGGTTGTGGTTAGGTTTAGGGTAAGGGTTGGGCAAACATCTTTGATGGTTAGGGTAAGCAGCTAGAGAAAGCATGATGTCACGTCTGGTTTGCCACAAGGATAACAAACCAGACGTGTGTGTGGGGGGGTGATCATGGAAAAATGTAGTCCAAGAGTTTACTGCTAGGGTCACTCCCACAGAGGTGGTTTTAAGTACTTTGACAGGTGTTTATAGGTGTGTGTGCAGCTCCAACCATCACAGTTGTGCAGTCTGGTGATTATTTCAGCCTAAGGGGGTATAGCTGTAGACCACTGGGCTGAGGCAATATATATATAAATGAAACTCTTTTTTTTTGCTGCTGTGAAAGGACAAAATGAGCAGTATGTAAGTTAATGCATAACAATAACAATGGCATCAAACACCTGCCAAGAAAAAAAGTATATCCCTGTTGTATTAGATGCAAACTGTATCCACTAACAGTGAACTATTGTTGTCAGTGCAGTCAGAGTGAGTATGGCAGTAGTTACTGTAATGATAGCAGCAACAGCAGTGCAGACCTGTCATTCTGGTCGGCAGAGGCTGGCACATCCAGACCCCAATAAAACAGCCAGACTGATATATCAGCCTGACGTGAGCACAGTCTGTTCTTTCTT
This sequence comes from Haplochromis burtoni, assembly GCF_018398535.1. NCBI lineage: Eukaryota > Metazoa > Chordata > Actinopteri > Cichliformes > Cichlidae > Haplochromis > Haplochromis burtoni. The sequence continues at coordinate 690,895 of NW_024582589.1, read as the reverse complement.
GGCAGTGGAGACTCTGAGCAGCAGGGGAGACAAGTGATCAAACCCAGCGTGTGATCAGTCATGATTCACCAGTGTCGTCTGATAAGCAAAAGCTGTGTGAACGTGCTCTGGATGACAGAGAGATGAGAGAAACGGTGTTCCTGCTCCTCCCGTCTGTCAGCGTGCCAGCTTCTTTCAATTTACTGGCTAAGCTGATACCTGCATGTCCTCAACTGTCTTATTTCTTTGTGACTTTGTTTCCTAACTTTACTTGCAATTTAACCCACCCATTCACCTTGCCTTTGCTGGTTTTTTGTTTTTCAGTTATCCTTTACTGCCCTCTAGTGGATAAACTGCAGAGTGCAGTCACTGGAGGTTAGCTTGGAAACACACAAGGATCCACAGTGGGGACCCTAAAAAGCTAGCCACGTTTATTGTATAGCACCTCTCAACAGCAGTGTTCATGCAGAAGCATCAGGACATGCTTCTGCATGAACAGGAACAACAATGATGGCAGATTTACAAATGTTTAAATATAAATTGAAATATACACAGAACTAAGGTAAAGACTTGAAGCAGTGCTGATGTGGTCAAACTGAGTAAATAAAGCCACAGAGTCATAGAACTTACACTTAGGTCCATATATATTTGGACAGTAACAGCGTTCTGTACATCACCTCGACGGATTTTAAATGAAACAACTCAGATGCAGCTGAAGTGCAGAGTTAAGCTTTAGATCAGTGGGTTGAACAAAAAAATGCTTAAAAATGTTTGGAACTAAAGCAATTTTTAACACGATCCCTTCATCTCAGGGGCTCAAAAGTAATCATCATCATCATCATCATCATCATCATC
>NW_024582589.1:652272-679433 GCF_018398535.1 Haplochromis burtoni | reverse complement strand
AACGTGTTGGCTAGCCTGCAATTACCTCGTTAACTCCGTTAGTCCAGTCCAATATCCTGTATCAAAGTCGTAATCCAGACAGGGTTGTACCAAAAGTTCCAACAATTTGAGTAGTCTTTGCTCCAGAAATTGATGGCCAAATTTCAAAAATCCACAGGACACGATCAAAACACAACTTTCAAACAAATGGCAAACAGGAAGTGACAAATGGCAAACAGGAAGTGACAAATGGCAAACAGGAAGTTTTTTACTGAAGCGACTTTCAGTTGCTGTTTCTTTGAAGGCCGTTCTGTCCAAAGTTTAGGCTTCAACAAGTATAATGGAGGTTCAGTTGGGCTAATATCAGGGACTGACTTGGCCGTTCAAGAACATTCCACCTCTTTGCTTTGATAAACTCCTGGGTTGCTTTGGCTGTATGGGTCATCGTCCATCTGTATTATGAAACACTGCCCAATCAATCTGACTGCATGTAGCTGGATGTGAGCAGACAGCTCTGAATGACTTCGGCTGCTTCTGTCACATCATCATAAACACTAGTGTCCGAGTGCCACTGGCAGCCGTGCGCGCCCCAGCCATCACCCTGCCTCAGCCATCACCCTGCCTCCACCGTGTTTAACAGATGGTGTGTATGCTGTGGATCATGAGCTGTTCCACACCTTCTCCATACGTTTTTTCTCGCCATCATTCTGGTAGAGGTGGATGTCATAAGTCCAAAAATGTTTTTGATCTGTGCTGGCTTTTTTAGATGTGTTTTTAGCAGAGTCTAATCATACCTTTCTGCTCTTGAGGCTTATGAGTAGCTTGCACCCTGCAGTGAACCTTCTGTGTTTACTTTCATGCAGTCTTCTCTTTATGGTACACTTGGATACGCTGACCTCCTGGACAGTGTTGTTCACTTGGTTGGCTGTCATGAAGCGGGTCCTCATCTCTGTGGAAATTATTCTGCAATCATCCACCTCTTTTGTGGACGCCCAGCCTTCTTGCATGTCTGAGTTCACCATTGCTCTCTTTGTTTCTCAGGATGGATTTTTTTGTCACTCCTACTGTTGTAGAATTTTTCTAGGGGTTTTTCTTTTCTGTTTTTGCAGCGTAAGGATGGCTTGTTCCATCTGCATTTTGTCTGTTCACAGTAAAATCTTCCAAATGCAACCACCACACCTCAAATCAACTCCATGCTTTTATCTGCTTAATTGATAAAGACATAACGCAGGAATTGCCCACACCTGCCTGTGAAATCAATGTTGAGTCAATTGTCCGCATACTTTTGGTCACTTTAAAAAAAAGGGTGGGACATGTTAGGGAGCTGAATTCCAGTTTGAATTTGGATAAATCTCTGACGCTCTTCCACAGCTTGTCTTTATCCTGTTTTCCTTCTCTCACCTCAACCGGTCGCAGCAGATGGCCCCGCCCCTCCCTTTTTCCTTCCCACTGTCGCCAAAGCGCTTGCTCGCAGGGGGTCATATGATTGTTGGGTTTTTCTCTGTATGTATTATTGTAGGGTCTGCCTTACAATATAAAGCACCTTGAGGTGGCTGTTGTTGTGATTTGGTGCTGTGTAAATAAAACTGAATTGAATTGAACTAAAATGATTCCCTCAGATGAAAGCTGGGAGTCTACACATTATGTCCATTGTTGCTGGAATATGTTTCTGTTAGGGGGTGGTGAGTAAGAGAACCCAGACGCGGACCGCTCGTTAAGGTTGAACAGTGTCTTTATTTACAGTGAAGCCAATCCAAAGTAATCCACAGTGCTAAGTCCCTTCCGTGCTCCCCTCGTGTGTCCATACGACTTTCGTGAACAGTGACGTCTCTCCTCTCGTATCTCCGTCTCACTCGTAGCCTGGAAAAAAGGCAAACAGACGCGGTTAGCCTCCCTCCGCTATCAAACGTTTGTCTAACACTCGCTGAATTCGAGTCACTACCCGGCTTGGTGGAATACTCCAGCGCTGTCTGTCACTCAGCCACACCATTAAATAGCTCTGTCACAATGGTGGATGATTGGCAGCAGCTGGCGAGGAATCAGTTGCCGGTAGGACCGCTCAGAGTGGCGGCACTTCCGGGTCAGACATCTCCCGTTGCTACGCAACCGCGTAACAACTACAACGGAGACGGAGACAAAAACAGAGCTGGAGAACAAACACACATACACACACACAGGTCGCCGGTCGGGGCACCGTCGGACCTGACAGTTTCAGTAAACAGGTAAAAACCTAAACTCATGTCAGGGTCCAAATATACATCTGTATTTCTGGGGGGCTTATGCAGAGAGGAGTTGAGAGGTGGGGATCCCACTGTTATCATTATTCTTAAAAGATTTTGGCTCAATAGTTCACATGGCCATGGTCCAAAAAAGGCAGACTCCAGTATGTGAATAATGCATGTTCCTGCAGAGTACTCTTGGATCAAAATGTAAAGTTCCTGACAGGTCAGTCGACATTTTCATGCAACGTAGTTTGTCAGCTGGAGGGCACGCTGCAAGTTCCCTATTGTTAACATACATGTTTGGAACACAATCCACTGATCTAAGCAGCGCTGGGCACAACATCTGATCCACTTGTTGTGACAGTAAAGTAATACTTTACTGTCAAAAGAACGTCTTCACTTTGATTTCTCATCTTGAGATCATGTTGATTTAAGGGATTATTATTTGTTTGCCTTGAGTTTCGGATGTTTTACCTGGGTCGTCATATATATATGACATCGTATGTCATTGGTTGCTACAATATCATGTCAGTTAAATGACATTCAGTTAAATATATCATATAGGAGACATACACAGTGATAAGTGAAATAAAGTTTATTGGATTTATATAATTATATGTATATGATTATAATATCATTAGGGGTGCAACGATACACAAAATTCACGGTTCGGTTCGGTTGATACTTTGGTGTCACGGTTCGATATTTTTTCGATACAAAAAAAATGTTCATGTCTTTTTAATTTGTCATTTATTAAAATTATAAATATATATTTTAACTCAAAAGTACAGTTTTTAAATTTAATGTTGCTGAAACAACAAAGTAATAAAAAAATAAATCTATCTGATCGAGAAATCACTCATCTTTGGAAAAGAGAGTTTATTACAGAGAAATGGCTCTTTCCAAAATAAAAGCTATACTATACGCTTCTTCTGGGCTATATTCTCAGCAGCATATTAAACATATCAGGTCCCCATAAGGAGAATCATGTGCTAACGGCTGTCTAAATGACTCGGGTAAAGTTTGTAGCATGCGTGCTTGTTGTTTTTGTCTGCTTCCACTTGTCTTTGCACTAGGATGATGTCGGAGTAAATGTGCAGTCATATTCGTTGTGTTCCCACTAGTGCTGTCAGCGTTAATCTCGTTGAAATGACGTTAACGCCACAACACGGCAAATCTCCGTTAACGAGCTACCGCGGATCGCCCCGTGCGTGGGGCTGGACGGCCAACACGTTAACGAGCTAACTGCGCTAACGCACTAGTTCCCACCCATGTAATTGAGCATTGCGTGGCACATCCAACATACTGTTTTACTTTTGTCCATGACGCGCTTACCTTCAGGGTCATACGTCACATGAAAACCAAAATAGTTCCAAACGCCAGATCTGAATGAGGGTGGAGGAGGTTCAATTTGCCATGTTGCAAGGAGAGCTTAACTTCTGTCTCGCTAGCTTGCCCTGCGCTCAGTGAATCTGCGTTCGACTACTCCGCCTAGGCTGGAAGGAAAGTTGATCAAATAAATTTTGTATTGTTCGATACACAAGCGTACCGAACCGAAAGCACTGTATCGAACGGTTCAATATCGATACGAGTATCGTTGCACCCCTAATATTATATATATATATGTTATATATATATATAGTAGATAGTATAATATACTATATTAATAGTATACATATATATATATAATCGATAGTGGCGAGCTCAGACAAGGAGGAGACAGAATTCCGTATAGGTCTTGCTCCCCCGCCCTCTAAGAACACGGAGACAGCCTAGCTAACTCCAGCGCGGCAACAGCACAGCAACAACAACAACAACACACAGGGCGCCCTCTGACCCCGGAAGGACACACCGTCGCAGCGAGAGGGCGTCACCCGTCACTATGGCAACATAAACAAAACATAACTGTACAAACAGAACCCCGAACAGCCCTGACCCGCTACATAGCCCCCACCTAAGGGGTCAGTCGTCCCCGACCCCATTACCCCACAGAAAGTCCTGCAAATGTCCAGGTGCCTTCTTTTGGTGCACCGGCCGGTCTCAACCGGTGGGGGAAAAGTCACTTGGGTCAGAACATGGGGTGCCACCATCATCCCCTGCCCCGGCGTCGGCCGGAGCGAGCAGTCGGTACGGTGAGAGCCTGTCCCGGTGCAACACAACCATGCGCCCCAGGCCCGGCATGCGGATGCGGTAGACCACTTCTGTTAGCCGCTCCACGACCTCCGCCGGCCCTTGCCAGTGACTGCACAGTTTGGGGGACACTCCTCTCTTGCGGACCGGGCAGTACACCCAAACCTTGTCGCCTGGCATGAAAACACCCCCTTGGTGCTAGTCATGAACCACCTGCAGCCGCTCCCTCAGCCTGCTGTGCCCGAACACCAGATCCACAGGCATCCGGAGCTCCTGTCCAAACATCAGAGTGGCAGGTGTGCACTGGCTGGACTCCTGAACCGCAGTCCGATACGACCAAAGGACCAGGGGCAGATGTCGGTCCCAATCCCGCTGGTGGTGGCTGGTGAGAATGGCGAGCTGGGTGGCCAGCATGCGGTTGAAGCGCTCAACCAAGCCATCGCTTTGCGGGTGGAGCGGTGTAGTTCTCGTCTTCTCCACCCCCAGCCGCCGGCAGATCTCCCCGAAGACCTTCAATTCGAAGTTACCCCCCTGGTCACTGTGGAGCTCAGGCGGGACCCCAAAACGGGTGAACATCTTCTCCACCAGCTTCTCGGCCGTTGTCGTTGCGCTCTGATCTGGCACCGCGTAGGCCTCTGCCCACTTCGTGAAATAGTCCATAGCCACCAACACATACCGGTTCCCTGACTCTGTGACGGGGAAAGGCCCTAGGACATCCACTCCCACTCTTTCTATTGGGGCCCCCACCAGATACTGCTGAAGGGGGGCAGTGGAGCGTTGAGTTGGGCCCTTCTGTGCCGTGCAGGTGTCACAGCAGTGCACATGAAGTTCCACATCCCCTCGACAGCCAGGCCAGTAGAACCGTCCCCTGAGGCGGCGGAGAGTTTTGGCGTTCCTATAGTGTCCTGCCCCCACCGAGCCGTGGACCAGCTGAAGCACCTGCGACTGCAGCGACCGAGGCACCAACAGCTGCAGGAGATCTCTGCCCTGACCGGGGGCCCGCCATCTCCGGTACAGGAGGCCGTCGTGGGTCTCCAGATTGTTGTGCTGGGAGTAGTAGGCCTTTCCCTCGGGCTCCTGTCCCGACACCCCCGTCCAAGCGGGGCATTGCACCGCCTCCAGCCAGGCCCCCACCTGAACCAATGTCGCATTGGCCTCCTGCTCCCGCTTCAGCTGCTGCGTTGTCAATGGGAGCCACCCCCCTCTGCCAGCTGTGGCCTGAGCAGTAGCCACCCCCAGCACCTCCTGGGCCCGCTCCTCCTGTCGCAGGCGGCTACGCAGGGCCGTCTGGAGAGGACATTAGCGTTGCCATGCTGTCGTCCTGCCCGATGCTGGATCTCGAAGTCATAGCCCTGAAGGACCTCCAGCCAGCGGGCCACCTGCCCTTCTGGGTGTTTGAAGTTCAGGAGCCAAGTCAGAGACACATGGTCAGTGCGCAGGAGGAACCAGCAGCCGTGCAGATAGGGCTGGAAGTGCGCACCGCTAGCACTACGGCCAGCAGCTCCCGCCAGGTCACGCAGTAGTTCCTCTCGGCTCGCCCCAAGGCACGACTGAAGTACCCCACCACCCGTTCTCCAGCCTCGTCCTGGTGGGAAAGGACCGCCCTGACTCCTACATTGCTAGCATCAGTGTCCACAATGAAAGGTTGCCGGGCGTCAGGGAAGGCCAGGACTGGGGCTCTGGTGAGGGCCTCCTTCAGCTGTGCAAAAGCCGCAGCACAGGCATCCCCCCAGCCAAACAGCTGTCCCTCTTCAGTCAGGCGGTGGAGGGGGCTGGCCATCGTCGTGAACCCCTTGATGAACCGACGGTAGTAGGAGGCTAGGCCCAGGAAGCTCCGCAGTTCTTGGACATTCGACGGAGTCGGCCAGTCCTGGACCGCAGCCACTTTTACGGGGTCAGTGGCGACACCTCGAGCGCTGATCACGTGGCCCAAGAACGTGGTGTCTCTCGCCAACAGCCGGCATTTCGCGGGGTTGAGCCGCAGCCCAGCTCAGCACTCAAGACCTCGCTCAGGTGAGACAGTGCACTGTCGAAGTCGCCACCGTGCACCAACAGGTCATCCAGGTACACAACGCAGCGGCTACGAGGGATATCCATGAGCACCCTGTCCATCAGCCTCTCAAACATCGCTGGCACATTGCAGAGCCCAAATGGCATGACCCTGAACTGCCATAGCCCCTGTCCAATGGTGAATGCAGTCTTAGGTCTTGCTTCGGGGGCTAGCTCCACCTGCCAGTAACCGCTGCGTAGGTCGAGGGAGCTGAACCAGCTGGAGCCGGTAACGTAATCTAGGGCCTCGTCGATCCGCGGAAGCGGGTACGAGTCCTTCTTGGTGACTGCATTGAGACGGCGAAAGTCCACGCAGAACCTCGGGCTGCCATCCTTCTTCCCCACCAGAACCACGGGTGCCGCCCATGGGCTATTGGACGGCTCGATCACCCCAGCCGCAGCCATCTCACGGATCTTCTCTTCCGCTACCTGCCGTTTTGAGAGGGGCAGCCGGTGTGGGCGCAGACGGATGGGCTGAGCAGAGCCGGTGTCGATGGTGTGCTGGACCAGACTCGTCTGCCTACAGTCTTTGTCACTGGCGGCAAAGATGTCCACAATCTCGTCCAGGAGGCACCTCAACCGCTGGCGCTGGTCGACGTTGAGGCCTACGCTGCTGCGCTGCCAAAGGTCATCAACAGCCTCGATGGTCTCGGTCGAGGGAGGTTTGTCGGGCTGAGAGGCTGAGGCTGAGGCGAGTGGAGATGACCCGGAGCCACCGGCATCCGAAATCTGCTGAGCGGCAGCTGCCTGACGCCTGTCTCGTCTGGTCCCCTCCGCTCCTTGCTTTTGGCCGCGCTGGAGGACAAAAGTCTCTGCGTCAAGAGTGATAGCCAGCTTCACGGTGTCGACGCAGTCCCCCCAGCGGCTCAGCAGATCCAGGCCAATGATGCACTGGTCTTGAATGTCGGTGAGCCAGAAGTCGTGCACCAGCTCCAGATCCTTCACTCGGATCCACAACGGTTTCTTCCCCTGCATAACAGTTTTTTCCCCCGTCACTGTCATCAGCTGGGTGTCTGTGGGCAACCAACCCTTCACCAGTGGCCTTCACCTCCCCCTCCCCGTCGCAGTCTGCGGCTCTGATTTGGGGGTAGTTTGGGGGGGGCACCTGCTGGTTAGGTCGCGAGGTGTGTATGTGTATGTGTTATGTGTTAGTCCCCATAGGGAAATAGTTCCTCTGCATTTAACCCATTCACCCAGTGAAGCAGTGGGCAGCCACCAGTGCAGCGCCCGGGGAGCAGTAGGGACAGTACCTTGCTCAGGGGTACCTCAGGGTAGCCGTTCAGTGGAGTCGAACCCCCGACCTTCCGATCATGGGGCCACCACTCTACCTACTGAGCTATCCCTGCCCCCTGGTGAGCACCAGCTCGGCCCTTTCAGCCTCAAGGAGCGCCTCACGGAGGGTCTGAGGCATGGCCAGGCGGACGTGTTGGCGTAGTCGGTCTGGGAAAAGTCCTCGCAGAAAAGCATGCAGGCTAAGCTCCTCACAGGCTGCTGCTGGAAACTCCGAGTAGCCACAACGAGCATATAGCAACACGTCTGCTGCAAAGGTGCCCAGGCTCTCCCCCGGCCGACGGCTCCGGTTGGTCAGCCGCTCTCTGCTCTGATCAGTGGAGTGCCGCTGTCCGAATCGCCTCTTGAGTGCCGCAGTGAGGGCCTGGAGCTTATGCTGCTCTGCCGGGGCTAGGTCAAGGAGTATCGGCAGTGCATCTCCCTCTAATGCTAGCGCTAGGTGTGTAGCAGTCTCCTCTTCGCTCCAGCCACTATGTCTGGCGGCCAGCCGCACTTGTGAGAGGTAGGGCTCTAGCGGGGTTAGCCCGTTGTATTTCGGTACCTTAACTGGCGTGGTAGGCATAACTGCTCGCGGTTGGGGGCTCGGCGTGTGGGTCGACAGAGGTAGCCCATGAAGCATTGCCCTAGCATCTGTCGCGACGGGCCGCCGCCGCGGTGCGCTCGCGCCATCGGGACCCATCGGGGGACTTACATGGCCGCTCACATCCTCTCTCTTCAATCGCCAGTCTTCCCAAGCGGGGAATGTTCTCCTCGACAGCTTGCTCCAGCCTCTGAATGTCTCTCTCCATTACGGCGAGGGTGAGCTATCCCACTTCTGACACCAATGTGGCGAGCTCAGACAAGGAGGAGACAGAAGTTCCCGTGGCTTAGCCAGGGAGCACAGCCATTTATTACATCTGCAGAAGAACACTGCCGCTAGCTAACTGCTCAGCACGGCAACCCAACAGCAACAACAACACACAGGGCGCCCTCTGACCCCGGAAGGACACATCGTCGCAGCGAGAAGGGTCGACCCGTCACTATGGTAACATAAACAAAACATAACTGTACAAAACAGAACCCCGAACAGCCCTGACCCGCTACAATACCATATATACACATATATAAATACAGGGAATACAAAAGGGATAAATAGAATAAATAGGAATAAGAATACAAGGGAACGGCACATTTCAAGTGAGTCTATTGAACATATATTTATTAGATCTCTCTTAAATTAACTTCAAATAAATTAAAAAGGTTTATCATTGATTGAAATTCATTCAGAAATTTTTAACAAATGAGCTGTCAAAGATATAACGTTCAAGTACAAAGTCTGTCACATCCCTCTCTCTTTTTTTCCTCTTTTTATTTACCCTTCTTATCTTATTGTACTGTTTATTGTTACTCTTATTTGCTCTGTATATTTACTGTACAAACTGAACTGGAATGACTGTTCGCTTTATAATTTCAATAAAGTTGGGAAAAAACAAAAAAACAAACCTTAACAGCACCACCTAGTGGACTGAAGAAGCAAATCTTTTTTTATCCTGGTAGCCTTCGAAAAAGTTTAGTTTTCTCCAATTTTATTTATTCAGTACCATTTTAACTGTAACTTCCACTTGCATCTGCTGCTTATATAATCTGATGTTGATGTCTCTGACATCCAGAGAGTTGGTGTGCAAAAGCAAATGGCTGGTGGGGCTCAAGTGCCTGTTGGCTGTGGGCATTCAAAGCTATTTCACACACGGCACTGAAAACGTTTGTCCATGCTCACTGTGGGTCTCATTTCTTTAGCAGTTCATCGAGCTGCATCTGAAAGTGAAGAGCACATCCTAGTGTGGATCTGGGTGCCTCCATCCTCTCAGACTGGCTGCATCATCAGTTGTCTTGCAGTTGTGCTTCCAAAGCTGGTGCACAGGTGTCTGCTGCAGAGATGATGAAAACACTTCTCTTCTGTGTTAGTGGCAGATGGTGGCTGTGTTGGCTCCTGCAGGTCATGGAAGTGACAACGTTTTGTAGTAGTATTGATTGTATACCCTGATGTAGACATACAAATGTGGTGGTGATAAGTCTTTTAAACCCTGTTTTGATAAATGTTGTGTTTTTTGTGCGTCCCCTGCCTTTGCAGCTCACTCCACTCTACAGTTTGGGTTAGCTCTAAAACATTTGCTTTTGCTGCCCCACATACCCAGACTGCCTCAGAGCTGTTACAAGGTATGCTGTTGCTTTGGTGTTTGTTTCCCTTCTTAGAGTTTCAACCATATTTGCTATGTAGTTGTCAGTTATTGTGTCTGTGTGGAGACAGATAGTTTACTGGAGACAAATCGATTAGTGTTCATCAGAGGAATTTCCTAGGAAAAGAGCTCACAGAGAAACTGGATCTTGTTTATAATATCAAATGCACAAGCCAGATTAGTCGGATTGCTGTGTTTGATTGACTGCACAAAGAGAATATTTCGAAATAAAGACACATTTGAACAGGAAGACTGAAGCTGCAGGCACAGTGCAGTTGGATGTTTTCCTTCCTCTTCAGCCCCAGATGTCCGTTGCAGAGGAGAGCTTTACATCGCTCTTATCTCTGAGTCATTAACTGATAAAAACTCCATGTAGCAGTGAGTGCACATAACATTGCTGTGCCACAAAAACACAGGCAACTACAATGCTCCTATTGACGAGGAAGTCTGCTCTCAAAATTCTCTGTAAGTGCTGGGCCCGATTCAAAGCCACTGTATTAATATGGAAAGTGTTGACTCTCCTCTCCTCTCGCCTGTTCCAGTGAAAACCATTTCCCACAATATACAATATGTACAGTATATTGGATGTCGTGCTTAAATGTTGTTTGCAGTGAGCCTGAGCAGGTACTTTGAAATTTAAATTTATCATCTAAATGGTTTAGCTTCTGTGGTAATGCTTACACACCTGCATGCAGGGTGCCTGTGCAGAGTGAGTCATTGGTAAAACAGTTCTACTTTTTACAGAAACAAGTACATGTAGTTCGTTCAGGCTACGTAACCTGCGGCTAAGTTTTCCTGTTATATAAATAGTAGGCTGTCTCTCGTGGAGGTGCAGTTTTCAGCAGTTACAGCAAACCTGCAAGCTGCTGCAGAAAGCGATGCAAAATGATCCTGCAACATGTCAGAGACGCCCTTCATGCGTCAGTACTGGGGCCGTGTGGCTGCTCACGTGTGCTTCCACATTTTTACTGCTGCAGCTAATTGTTAATAAGTTGTTATTTGTTACTTTACAGATATTTATAGCTGGGACTAAAATGTATCATTTTGTAATTAAAAGTCAGAGTTTAGAGATTGAAAACACTGCATCTCTGAAACATCGCTTCAGTGTTTCAGAGATGGACATAGACCTAGACCTTGAGTTTTTATTTTTTAAATGGCTGTGCTTCATGCATCATGTATGGAGCCTGCACCTGCACCACACTTGGATGTTTTATCAAACCAGACCTGGCTTTCTTTTCTTGTCTTAAAGGAGTTCTTACATGTGTCTTCATACTACACTCTACATCACACATATTGGTCAAGATGGTAAGTAAAACAAAATGTACCTGTTAGGGTGATTGATCACATTTACTTGCTAATGCTATCTCTGTTTCCACAAATGTGCAGCGATCTCAGAGCAGTGAAAGCAGAGCCAATGGCAGTTTATGTAGCATGCTAGTCTTACGTCATGTTCCTATCAAACACCAGACGTGTGCCCACAATGCAAAAAGGTGCTAACCTCTCAGCTTGAGAACATCAAGTAATTGCTGACGGCACAGTTGGAATGCTAGCCCGGTACAGCTTTCAGGGCAGTCAGAAGCAAGCAGAGCCTGCTTCCACAGACGCTGATCAGCTGCAGTGAGAAGATGTAGTAATTTAAAGGTTGTTTGCAAGCAGGTAATGAGAGAAAGTTTACCACAGAATGAGATAGCAAGCACTGCTTTCCTTGCTTGCCCTGACAGAACACCACTGGTTTAATATATAAAATGTAGAAAAGAAGAAGTGAATTATTTATGTCTCACTATGATGAGACGAAACCAAACGTTTTAAATTTTGGGGGGGTTTCGGCTTTAAAGGGAATTATTGTTGTTCTTGTTGTGTCATTATGTACTGTACAATGGTTGCTGTGAAAGCCCCACCCATCTGCTATTCAAACTATAATTTACCTGGCTTTTAGCACTGGTGAGCAGTGCTTACTCCTTTAAGCATTGACAGTCCTACAAAAACAATTTAAATCCTTCGACTGTTTTTACTAATAGACTGTTGTAACCATACATGCTTTTCAACAGGACACAGATAGGTTCAGCTGGTAACTAAAGAAGTGACCTTCCTTTCATATCAAAAATCCTTGAAAGAGTAGTTGTCTTTCAATTACAGCATAACTAAGGGAGGATTCAGGGTCACCTGGTCCAGCCCTAACTATATGCTTTAGCAAAAAGGAAAGTTTGAAGCCTAACCTTGAAAGTAGAGATAGTGTCTGTCTCCTGAATCCAAACTGGAAGCTGGTTCCACAGAAGAGGGGCCTGAAAACTGAAGGCTCTGCCTCCCATTCTACTTTTAAATACTCTAGGAACAACAAGTAGGCCTGCAGTGTGAGAGCGAGGCTGCATCAAGGTCTCCAATTGTCTTTTAATGAAACAGGTGGAAAAGTTGTAAAAGTAACAAGTTTCAGTCAAAACTGAGCTGAATCTAATGGAAAACTAAAACACTGTCAGTACAATGCAAATTTGAAATCCTCAAGCAATGAGAAAAGCTTTACATATTTGAAATGTTGCTTTAACCTCCCAAGACCTGAACTCTTCCACAGCAGCATTTTTAATTTCTCTTTGATATTTGGTCACATTGGGGCCCGATGAATGTAAAAACAAAGAATTACCAGATTTTTTTTCCTTATTTTTGTTTTTAAGAAAAATAAGAGCCACATATGAGGATATTCGTTTAAAATTTCGATAGAACAGTAGCAGTATAACGTCCTCGTAAGTGGATATCAGGCCCTTGTAGAGCAAAATTCAGTATTTTGGTCTAAATAACCCAAAATGTGATGTCCACATATGTGGACGGCAGGTCCTAGGAGGTTAATGTCGGGCACTTTGTGCCGTGCAGAACAGTGGACAGTGTGCGTTTGCTTAGTGTGGCTAACGTTGGTATTATTGTGTGCAGAATGTGGTTCCAGTCACGTGGTTATTTACCAGAACACTCAGCTGAAGTACTGCAGGACCACACTGGTTAGCGGGCTTGTCACAAGTCTACACGGGGGGGCTGCAATGATTAGAAAGTGATAGATGTAAGCATTTAAATGGATCTGTACAACGTATAAGCAGAGTCTTTTGTTAGACCAACAAAGACTTTTTCGAAGCTGCTCCTCTTGAAAACACTTGTATAAGCTGGCTTTATTATAACGTTGTGGTCAGGTGTTCTTTACCTGTGAACAGAGACCGGCTCTACCACACAACAGGCTAAAGCAGCATCATCGTTTTTGTTGGATAATACTGGAGCTTTAAGGGCAGCCCAGCACTGTGGCACCAAGTACAGCTGCTGTCACCACATAAAGTCACACTGTGTGTAAGACCTGTGCATCCAGAAACCTTTATTGTGTCAGATATTAAACGTTGCAGGGATCACAGTGAACACTCAGACGCAGCGCTGGTGTCTCTAAGTGTCCACCTGAGGACTGCATGCAAATCCAAGCTGGCAGAAGTTGAGCCACTTTAATGTTTAGCTAGTTTATCTGACTGCTGTCTGTGTGATTATGAAGTCATGCACATCAAATGTAACCAGGTTTATCCTGTAAACATCACACAGTATGGGCAAATTTTCATTGACAAGTAATGAACTGCCAGCGTCCCAATCAGCAGACACAGAAAGTTTAGCAGAGCAGAGAAGGTATCCTTCTCTTTTTAAAAACCAGGTCTAGACCACTCAGGGTTTTATACAAACACAGTGAAGGCTTCACACAAAAAGGTGCCATTATTTTTCAGTTATTTGTCTCAGGGAGCCCCAACCATTTATCAGCAGGTGGACATCGCAGGATTGCATCACACACCTGCAGCTAGAAATGAAGAGCAGCAAAAAGAAAATATGGAAACAACGTATCCTCTGGAACTGTGCTGATGACAAATGGCTGAGGGGAGGAGCGACTGAGCTGCTTTACAGCCTCTCTCACTCCCATGCTCCTGATGCTTCCTGCCCCTAATCTTGACTGCAGATGCAAATAGTCTAAAAAACGTCCCCACCAAACATTTGCATTTAAACAAATAGATAAAGGTCATTTTGAAAAGCTGCCTCCTGATGGTTGCAGTGTGAGGTGGCATGTTCCATGTGTCCCTGCCCTCCTCACAGCCTGATTAAAGCTCCTATTGCAGCACGCCACTCAGTATGGTGCTGCACTCCTGGATCTAGCTACTACAGGCAAATACAGTAGGGGGAGAACAGAAAGGCCTCTGTGTGTGTGCGCATCAACAGCATCATGGACACAGGTAAGTGTGCTATTATTATGCTGTTTTATACATAATGGAAATATTGAAAAATGTCTGGTTTTACTTTTACAGTGTATGTCGGGTTTTTTAATGGTTTGTCTGGTTTTATGTGAGATTGTGACGGAGGCTTTTATTTGAGTGGGAAAAGTTTCTTCAAAAAGTTTCCTGCGCTGATATTGATGAAGCTGCTCGTGTGTGACACGTATCAATGAGGACTAAATGTCTAGTTTTAAGAAAACTCTACAGATGTGGACACGAGGAGGTCATTTCTGAACGTTTTAAGGTCATTTCTAAAAGGAAAAAACAACCTCCTCCAAAGAAGAGTTGATATTTTCAAGAATCTCACGTTTGTGCAAAGTTGGGCCTTATCTAAAGGATCCATTCAAAAAGCTGGGGTCTTTTACATAAAGATTTTTGCATGCAATTTCCGTTTGCATAGTAAAGTTTGCATTTTCATTGAGTTTCTACCTCTGCTTCCCAGGAATGTGACCAAATCACACCAACACACACGTGAGATTTGTAGAGGACTATTTAATATATGACATGATGTGCCGCCATGATGCTCGCTGGCATCGCCTGCCTATTCAGTCGTGGCGCTTCTTTGCAGTGTAGTCGTTCCTCAGTACCACCTAAGCCCTCTGGAGTGTTTGCTTATGGTGAGGTTTTGGCAAGAGTTTGTAGTTAATTGCCTCTTTTTAGAAGTCCATTTGCATTGACCAAACCAAAGGCAATTTCCATGACATTTACACACCAATCCCATAGAGTCATTCGCCTATATGCATAAAACTGTGAAGCATTCAAATGACCACACATTTGTGGGAATGGATGAAAATTTGTATGACGTTGTGTTACAAGTTGAGCTGCATCACTCATGTCTGTGCTCCGTCTGTCTGCAGAATATTCTAAGAGAGTGTACCAGGGCGTCCGAGTGAAGCACACGGTCAAAGACCTGCTGGCAGAGAAGAGGTCCCGGCAGACAAACGGACCCAGATACAGCGTGAGCACCACGTCTTCTAAACCGCCTGTCTCTCCTGCTTTACTTTCCTCTATCAAGCCAAACGGCACAGCTGACCTTCTCTTAGCGACTGGGAGGTTTTCTAAAAACAAAAAAACTCCTCTTGTTTACATTGAGGCTCGTTTTTGTGCGCTAACGATCCACGGTGGATCCTTTGACCACCTGTACCTCGCTTGCAAAGCCATTCTGTAAATAGCCGAGCACTGTGCGTGTAGAAAGAGACACGAAGCACAAAAACTCATCCTAACCTCACAAAGGAGCGCTAATACAATGCCTGCAATGCTGTAGGCCATGATCTCCCAAAAAAATCCACAAAAAGGTGGAGGCAGGGTGGGGGGATTTGAGGTGGACAGGTAGCACAGAGAAACAGAAGAAAGGGCCCGTGCAGGAGACTGCCTATGCAAAGTTTGATCCGTGCACACCTGCCAGCCGATATTGTCCTGCGCCGTGATCAGGCCACAGACAAACCTCCTATTGTTGTCTCAGACACACACTTTCTCACACACATGCACACAGAGAAATCAGGCTGTGCTTCTGTGCTTTAGACGCCTGCTCGCACACGCAAGACTGCCTTTTTATTTTCCACAAACCGCCTGTCAAAAGGCTTTTACAGGACACTGTTTGTTTTCTGTGCTGGCACGTCCACGCCATACACTCGCTGATGGCTCAAGCAATGGAGGAATTATGTCAGACAACATTGGAAGATGCCAGCAGACGTTTCCTCTATCTGCTGCAGTGCGGTGCTCATTATAACATTTTTGGCACAGGTGTACTTTTGTGTGTGGGTGGGGGTGGGGTAAATTCCTAGCACGTAGGCTGACATTATCACAGACAGAAATTCACTCTGTCGCTGGTTCTTAAACTCTTTGTGTGGAGGCAGAGCTGCCATAAAAGATTAAAAGTTTAGCTTCATTTGATGCTGAAGGACAGGCCGTTAACAACAACAAGAAACTAACAGAACTATTTAGTCTTAATCAGAGCCGAGATGCTGTTTAGATTGTGTTGCAGACGTCCTGTGACAGCAGAAGAAGGCGAGGAATAGTCTGGATTTTATTTAACGTCAACTCATTTTCAATCAAAACTGAAAATGGGAACAAAGTAATCAAAACAAATCAAAGCTGTTATTAAAAAGTGGTGAAGAGCAGCTCTGCGAGATTGGGCATCGTCTCAGAAACAGACGACCTTAATCTAACGAGCTCCACATCCAAGCTGTGTGGCTACCGCACACAAGTGTGACAGACTGTACGCTTTTGTCAGGGCTCGGTGAATCGACGGGAGCTCCAGAAGCTATCTTCTTGCTTTTATTACTTCCCTTAAATTTGAATAACAAGCTAACACCTGTGACATCATTCCAGTTGTTTTCCAGTCCGTCAGCATTTTCGCTTTTTTGATATTCCAAACTGAATCGAGCGAAGCCTGCAGGCGACGTGAGCTGTGCACGTCACACACAGGGGCAGGGATAGCTCAGTAGGTAGAGTGGTGGCCCCATGATCGGAAGGTCGGGGGTTCGGCTCCACTGAACGGCTGCCCTGAGGTACCCCTGAGCAAGGTACCGTCCCTACACGCCGCTCCCCGGGCGCTGCGTTGGTGTTTGCCCACTGCTTCACTGGGTGAATGGGTTAAATGCAGAGGAACTATTTCCCTATGGGGACTAACACATACATGTGTAACATGGCTCGCTCTGCTCACGTCTATCAAACGCTCTTGGTTCTGGCCTCGTCTTTAAGCTCCCCCACTCTCACAGCCACTCCAGCATCCACCCGTAGGCCACATTTACTCATCACTTATATGCACAATAGCATACTTGTGATGTGATGAGTTTTATGACTTCCTTGAGAATCCCAGACTCTGATGATGATGGTAATAAATCATTTCAAACATAAGTTGTCTGATGGGAAAACGTTCAACACACCTTTGTTTCGTTTAATACAGCTGAGCAACCGTTCTTTAGATAACCAATAATCCACCAAATCTCCATACGTCGTCTCTTTAAACTAACGTTTGGCTACTTTTTGTTACAATATTTATCTGTTAGCCTTAGCCCTCCTTAGCTGTCCATGTTCGATTTAAGCATTTTTCTCATTCATTTATGAATTTTAATCCATCACTCTTGGTTAACAATTTATTCCAATAGTTGTCCATTACCTGTGGCTAACTGCCGGCTCAGGTGATAGGCCGTGGTCAGTGTGTAGTCCCTGAGAAACAGTTGTTTGGGAGCAGTTGGCCTTTAATCCCACAAACTTTATTTAACTGTGGACTCTATAGCTTATTGTTACATGTTATGTTAGCATGTACAATATACCAAAGCATGTCAAACAATAGTCTCCTGTGGAGACAACAAGGCGTGTAAAAGAATCTTAGTTGCTACCTCGGCGTTCTGTTTTCATGGTCAAATGTGGTATTATGCAATCATTGGGCCAAAAGAATACAGCATGGAGGCAGTATGACAGGCCATTGTCTGCAGGTCTACAGTCTGCTTTCAGTGTGGGCTTTACTGTGTGTTTATAAATGATGGTTGTAGAGCTAATAATGCACAGAGGCACACAGTAACTAAAGCCATTCCCGCCCTTGTGTTGGCTTGCGCTGCCTTTTACCTGGGAATAAAAGGCCATTGAAAGATAAGAGCAAACTCTGACCACAGTCTCCTCATGTTGGGACAGCCAGACAGAAACTATAAAGCTCTTACACCATTTCACATCAGCAGCTTCTCTTTTCTGACATGTTCTGTCGAGCTAGCGTGTCCAGACATGTTGCTATTACATAAATGAGCCTGGGAACAAATCAAAGTGTGACATGATGCTGAAGAGACATCGCGAGGTGTACCGGGGTGAAAGCGCTAATGCTAACAAACAACACAAACTCACTCTTTGTGTGTGTGTGTGTTGCACGAACAACATGCAGGAGATGCTACAACACAGTGCAACATGCTGGATAAAAAGAAAACAATGAGCCAGGAAGAAATATGGATCAAGTTTCTGTTTAAAGTAGGAAAATTTACACAAAACAGTTGTGCGTGTTCAATTTTAAAAATATGAAATGGGCTGTTTTAAAAATATCATTGTGTAACATATTTTGCATAGGAAGGAAGAGCTTTTCTGCGAAACAAAGCTAAATAAATCTATCGTTAGTCAACGCCACGGCACAAATACGCACACTACCTGACTGTCTGAGCTTGAGCGAGCTGATTTCCATAGGCAGCCTTCAGAGATGCACTGAGCCATACCTGGGCCACATGAGGAAGTCTTGGCACTGGCAAATCACATTCAAATTTAACCCTCAAAATTTGCGTGCGTCCCAGCCGACATGGGCTTAATATCAACTCTTTCATGTTAGCAATATGCAAACCAGAGATCCTGTCAAACCTTGTCCTCTGTGTCCCTGCACTGCAACTCTCTGACACGAATCTGTGTCTGCTTTTAGAGCAGAAACAAACTGCAGTGCTGTGTGGTCAACAACATCCAGAGGCAACTGGGTTCTCTGAGCCTCCAGTGACAAGCGTACCAAAGATGACACAGCAAACAGGGCCGCGGCATACATGGTGAACACTGGAGACCAGTGATGCAGGTCCATCAGCAGCGTGACTCCAGACTTTGAAATCCTGTCAGATAAACACTTATGTAATATTTCACATTAGTGCTCTGTGGTGAATGACCAACAGTGTGTGAGTCCTTTAATGCTACGCAGCGAGTAAGAGATCTGACTGTGTTTGCAGCTTTGTTGATTCTTACGATTCTTATTTTGCTCCCTCAAAGGTCTCGTCTATAATAAAAACTACTTTTTGGCCTAACGTTGTGCTTTGGACAAAGGTGGGAACACAAACTACACACTCTGGGTTGGGCTTACGGTTGGGGTTGTCACAAGTGTGGACTTATGGATGAAAGGGGCTGTTAGCATGTTTCATGCTGGTAATCCCACAGTTAGGTCAAACTAAAAGTAAAGGTCTGTCTGTCCAAATAATGAGTGTGACATTTGTTTGGAGTTTAAATTTGAGGACCTTTACAAAGTGCTCTGTAATATTGGTGTCATTGACTTATTTTCAAGAGTTGTCATCCATTATTTTAGGTTTGCTGGTCTTCCTGCCTCGCTGTGCTCTGCTGCTGACACTTTGTATCCGTACGAACTCAAGAGGCCGTTTCCATGTTGAAGAGCAGTTATTGACTCGGGCTTACAGTACGGGCTTAAACATTAAGCCAGTGACTGATCCCTGCAAACATGATGTCCAGCGTCTATCTCAGGCTGCATCTTACATATCACGTGGAGACGGGTTATAAATAGAAGCATTTATGTGGTTTTGGTCCAGCTGCAAATTCATACAAGGCTGATCTGAGCAATCGCCCTTAGCACCAGAGAAACTCAAGACCAAATACACATTTGTGTTGTAGGATGATGTTTCATCCTTCCTTCTTCATTCATCATCCCGTGACATGTCTGGGTTTGTTTTGTTTTTTTGTCAGCTGATATGTTTTAGGGCCAACAAACATCTGTTTAGAAACAACAACATTTGCTTCTAAGACAAAAGTGTTGTTGTAACAGTGTTAACTGCTAGACCACAGGAACCGTTTTCAACAAAGAAGACAAGTATCGGTGGAACTCCATAATTCATATATAAGTAAAACCTGGAATGTCTCTGTTTCTGCAGGGAGGATCAACCACTCCGCCATCATTCGTCCAGATGCCAGGTGAGCGTCCTCTGACCGAGTCTGCCCCCTGAGACAGAGCAGGGTGTCTAGAGTCACTGAGTAATAATGATAAAGGCATTTCTGCTTCTCCACTTCAGGTGCCCACATGCTGCCCAGCTACTATGGCATAAGAGGACGTTCCTTCATCTCTGACTCAGATTTCTGCCCATCCACCAAGCAGTTCTCCCCTGATGTCTATTCCTCCACCCTTGGGGGTAAGCCTCTAGGCTGTGAGCCCTCCACCATGAGCAGCTACTCCTCGCTCATAGACAGCTACTACCCAGAAACCTTTGGTGACTACCGCAGCGCCGCCACCTTCTCCAGCTCCGGCGGGTCCTTCCTGCCCTCGTCAGCACTGTCCTCCCTGCTGCCGCCCTTCGGAGGAGAGTCCTCGCATCTGTTTCTGGTATGAATCAGAGTGACGGTGGCACGCTGACAAAACAAAGCGCATGTTCAGAATCACCATCGTGGATTTAAAAACGGCAACACAGAAGTTCAGCGTACCTTTTTAGTTACTGTGAAACATAAACATATACTCTGCATGATGTTCACATTTTTCAAGTGTCACCCAGCTGACCGACAGCTACAAATGTTCCTGCAGAGTTCTGCGTGTACGCAGCTCTGATCATAGTCTCTGCATGCCTGGTATTTTCAGTACAAAGTTCCTGTTGTTCTTCCTTCACAGCTGAAAGAGGAAAGTTTAGAAGCTGTCTGCTTTATTTGCCAAACTCAGACCTCCGTAGTCTCATATTAGCTTCAGATCAACTTTGTCAGTTGTCAGATTTCCCATCAGCTCCACTTATGTTCAGTGTGAAAAATGTTTCTCTGTTTTGAAGAAAAATCAGTAACTTTGTTCTGACAAGCTAATCTGTTAACATGGCGAGGGACACGATGCTGCTGAGTGTAAGAAAACTCAGAGCTCGAGGATTTCAACGATACCAAGCTGCAGTGAAGAGCAGGAACACGCTGAGACAAGAGGAACCGAAAGAACCAAGTTCTATTGGTTATTTCATGCATTTGTATTTGGATTTAATTTAGTTACTTTAGTCACTAGTGAGATTACATTTTTTAAATCCAGTCCACACAGCAGGTGCGACGTTGTTAAAGAGAATGCTCTGTGATCAATAACATTAGGCTCTGTTAGTGTCTGAGCTGTGAGTCGCTTCATGCTTTCACTTTAAATAACTGTTGGCCGACTAATTTTCCATATGCAAAATTCTTTTCCTTTTATCGTTGTTTGTGTCGACCCCCTGAGATTTATGTGTTCACCGGGGTCGGGGTTAGGAACTGCTGCTCTACAGGGCCAGCTTTGACACTTCAGCTGAGAGTACTCGATTACAGTGAAGGACGTTCTTCTCGTAGTGGAGCATTTTTAAATGAGCAATCTTTCCACCGCAGTTCGAGATGAAAAAAGTTCATTTTTTATGTGACGTTTTTGTTTGACTGGTCACTGACTGCACAGCTAGAGCCAAGAGCATTCAGCACTAGCTGTGCACTGCTGTTTAAAGAAAACTCTAAAATATAACAAGACTAACAAGGACATTTAATAAGTGGAATTATTGATAATCTTGCGGAGCTATTTGGGCCCTAAAGTCAAACTTTTAGCAGCAGTCACAGAGGCGGCGTAGCACCGATGACCTTCATAGTACGCCTGCCTGGTCGTCATCCTAACTGCACTGATGGTGTGTATGGAAGTTTTTAGAGTGAAAAACAGACATGCTCCTCGTTCAGCCACATTTGCAGTTTGTGCTCTGATGTTACATTTTTGCACACCATTGGACAGGGTGGGCGGTGTGCCTCGACCGGACTGCACAGAGGATTCTAGAAAAGCCAAAACCAAAACTGTATTCATGGATAGATCACAAATACACTTCAGTTACTGAGATCCATTTAAAGTCCGAGTTCTAGAGTGGTCGAGTTTGCATGTCCGCAGAGGCTTTCAGATGTGCTCGCAGGGCAGGGAAGTGAAACAAACGTAGTGAAGGAAATAATGTGACACTACAGGAAACGCTCTCGTTACAAAAGGTCTGCTGTGATGTTGGGGACTTTGCACTATCTGATGAGGAAATAAATGACTGATTCATCCTTTCCTCTGCTGTCTTCCTGCTCCAGAGAGACTCGTGGGAGCAGTCTGAGCCAGTATCTCAGGTGGAGGCTCTGTGTCAGGACAACCTGGCCTCCGTCAGCGTCCCACCGTCCATGCCCAGCCCCGAACCTCCAGGGAGCCCCTCCCAGTACCGCTCTCCGAGCCGAAGCTCCTCCCTGGGCCCCGTCTCCAGCAGCCAGCCCTACACTCTGCACTCTCTGGAGGATGTCCACTATCACCCTTTAACCTCCACCAGCACTTACCCCACCACACCCTCCTCCTCCTCCTTCCCCTGCCCTCCCTACATGAGCAGCCCCGTCACAGATCTGGTGACCAAGATGGTGACGGAGGAGGCGGCCGACGGCCACGGCAGCCTAACCCCCGGCGCCGAAGCTCATTCCTCCTGGGCTAAGGAAGAGGGGGTGAGCGCCTGGTCGCCCTATGAGATTCGGAGGGCCTACTGACTGAATTCAGAAGATTCAGACGATTTTACAGACACTGATGAACTCAACACTCTGCTGTAAATTCTTGAGGAGGTTTTTCCAAGAAAATTTCAATGTCAATTTGCTAAAAATATTCAAATTTTAAAGTGTCCCTGTTGTGCTCATTCCCTGTACCCTTGCACTTTGTGCTCAGCTCTTCATTTCACCCTCAGTTGGAAACACGCTGTGTTGGCTGCTGTCTCTGTGAGACCCTTCAAAAGCATCTGGGTGTGATGAAAGTGAGACAGTGCTGAAATGCTCTAAACCGCGGAGTCGGAGCTGCTCGATGAACAATGTGGTAAAACCATTTCTTAATTACTCCAAGCATCTGAGCATATCCGACAATATATACATCAAGAAATATGACTGTACCCTCGTATCTGTTAACCAACACATTTATCTGTAAGACAGCAAAGCTTAGCCACATCAACTGCACACTTTGCTGGCACTGAAGGGGAGAGGCTCAGGTGGCTGAGGGGAATGCAAGGCTTCTCATTTGAACTCGCTCCAGGTGTCACATAGATGAGCCACAGAAAAAAGAGTGATGAGGTTCATTTTGAAAACCACGTGAACAGAAAAGCCAGACAGGGGGCACACAGGGGCACTTTAACCAGTTGGTGGCCTCATTCTGCCAAAGGTCCAGTCTGACTGTAGAATAGCACGATTTCTTTTTTTTACCACTATTTCCCGTACGGTGTGGACGTGATCACAAAGCATAACTTAACTTATAAGGCTGGAGTTAAAGAGCGTATACCAAAGCAAGGATAATGGTTTGAGGGCGTATATTCTGAGGATTTTGTTTTTTCATAATGTGTGAACATGCTGCATCTTAATCATTGTACCCTGAAGGTCCCTGTAACTTCAGGCTGTAACTGTTATTAAACTGCAGGCTACTGCCATTTGTACGACCCGGCTAAGTGTGGTGCTTGAATGCAGAAGTTGTCTGGATTTACTGGGAATGAAGCAATTGTGATGCTTCCCTTCTGTTCAGGTTTATTTATATAGCTTCAAAACACACTGACAGTCACCTTAAGACTCTTTATACTGTAAGGTAAATGCCCTACAGTATTCTGGAGAAAGCCCAAACGACCCCCGTGAGCACTTTGGGGAGGAAGGGTATGAGGGAAGGATAAACAGCCTTTTAACAGGAAGAAAGGCTGATGTGAGCAGATGGGCGTGAGGGCAAAGAGAAAAGAAGAACGAGAGCATAGGCAGACTGGGCCAAAGCTTATGGACACAGAAGACTGAAATGTGGGATATAAACAGGGAGACAGTGGCGTCATCGCGGTGCATCACATGAAGTCCTTCGGCAGTTTGAGCCTATAGCAACATAATTAAGCAATGTTTCAGGGTCACCTGATACCTTCGTCAAAATGGAAAGTTTTGATCCTAAAATCCTAAAAGTAGAGAACATGTCAGTCTCCAGCACAGCAGGAAAGGCGTCTGAGAGAGGAAAGCTCTGCCCCCCATTCTGAGTGAGCAGCTCTCAGTCTGAAGGCACTATGAAAATATAGGACTTTTGGATGTGATAGGGCCTCATTATTCAAGGCTTTGCAGGATTTTAAGAAGGATTTTTAAATTCCCGGTACTCTCACTGCAGCACCTGAACCAACTGAAGGCAACTTTCAGAACAACCTGATGTTAATGACTTAGTAGTCCAGCCTAGAAATAATGCATGCATGAACTAGTGTTTTAGCATCTGTCTTTTTACAGATAATAGCAATCCTGCATATTTGTTCAGAGCCCTCGAAGGACATGATCTGAAAGTTCCTCACAGTGTTGCTGGACATCAAGGTAATGCCATCCAGAGTCTAGTTCTAAGATCTTTAGGGCCACAGAAAATAACCTCATTGTTTTTTGGATACAGCACAAGGAAACTGTAGAACTTTGTGTCTCAAAGTCACGGCTGCAGTATGAATAACTGATATGTGTCAACTGGCTTCAGGTAGGTGTTTGTTGAGTGGGGGCATTCCTACTATTCAATGTTATTTCAGGATATAATACTATAAATCTTTTATCATAAGCTTTATAACTGCATTATGGTTTGTTTGTTTTTTAAATATATATAACTATATATTATATAAAAATATGTTTTTATATTTTTAAAATGAAAAATGAAACCTTTTTTGTAACATTAATTATCATTATAATTTAAACACTTTGACTTGTGACTGTAAATACATGTGACAGGGTAGACATCTTATGATGTTAACACATCAGTGAACCATTCTGAAACATGGAGAAAAAAAAGGCTGATGAAAGATGTTTTTGTAGATGATTTCTCTCCAACAATATATACAACTGTAAGTCACATAATTAGAGGACCAATAAGGGGACCTATTTAGCAGGATTTCCATATGAGTAATAGGGAGGATTTATTTGAAAGACTTTAAGCATTAAAAATGTGTTCATGGAAAAACATCCAGTTAGTGTAGAAAATTATGTAAAAGTACGTTTTTCTAACAACATGCCAATACTATTCCACATATAATGTGAATAGTATTGGTCCCAGCACATAACCCTGTGGGGTGAGTAACTTCTGTGCATGAACAAGACTCCCCGTTTACATGCACAATACGGAGTCTGTCAGACAGACATATTCAAACCATTGCAGTGCATGTCCTTTAACACCAACAGTGTAGCCTCTGAACTGGATTATTGATCAGCCAGCTGTTTTCTATCTATTCTTTCAATAATTTCTTAAATAAACAGGAAGTTTGATATTTGGCCTATACTTAGCTAAGACAGCTGGATCAAGTAAAGGCTTTTTAAGTAGTGGTTTAAATACAGCCATCCATATCCTGTGAACAGACACAAAATGATTCAATTTAAAATTGTAATATTAATTAATGGTGAGACTTCTATGAACTGTCTTGTTGGAACTGTGCATAATAGACGTACTGATGACTTTCTATTGAATGCAATTCAGGTTTATTTATATAAACTGCCCAATCACAACAACACAACACAACAGTTTTATATTGTAAAGTAACGACCTTACAGTAATACATAAAAATATTGAAGTTAACTCCAGAAAACTGACTACAGAGAAAGAGTCTAAATGAACATCTGCAGTTAGTGAAGTTGCTATGATATGTCAGTGAAATGACTATGCATACATTTTTCATAGAAAAACAGTTTTTTGTGTATTTTCCAGTTCATGTACAAGGCTAAAAGTCAGGCTTTCAAATAACTGTGTAGGTACGTAGGTAGTGGCTGGTGCCCGGCAGGGGTCTGCACCTGTTCCCGCTTCTCGGAAGAAGGCAGCCGAGCCGGAAGTCTGAGCATGTGCAGCCGGCAAAAACCTACACAGCAAAAACCGGAGGTCACTGTGTCGGCCGGTCCAGCAGCGTCCACGCCCAGAGGCTAGTGCACCATCTGGACTTGCCTCGCTTCCGCCAGAGACCATAGGGAAAATTTATGCTATGTCTTCTAATGATACTGCCTAGGGGAAGCATGTATAGTGTAAACAGAATTGGTCCTAGCACTGAACCCTGTGGAACTTCATAATTAACCTCAGTGTGTGAAGAGGACTCTCCATTTACATGCACAAACTGGAGTCTATTAGATAGATATGATACAAGCCACTGCAGTGCAGTACCTGTAATACCTACAGCATGTTCTAATCGCTCTAATAGGATATTGTGGTTGGCGTATGGTTACATTGTAACCTTTGTTCTCTGAGTGAGAGTCTATCTCCCCGCTCCATTACATATTCCATATGTACGGGGTATGACCCCCACTTGGTTGTGCCATATGGATACTTCTTTAAGACACTCCGGCTAGCCCAGCCACAGCCCACAGCTTACGTATAAAACAGTTGTGCAAACGTGACACCGATGATAGTTTGATCAGACCATGTCTCCAAGTGGCCTGAAGGTGGAGAAATAATCTCTCACTTAGAGAACCAAGGTTACAATATAACCGTATGTTCACTATCATATCGAGACTATCTCTCCACTCCATTACATATTCCATATGTACAGGGTAACTCTGTAAGACACCCCACTAGGAGACAGTGCAACCGAACCCAGAGTGAACGTACCAACTTGTACATATATACACTCCACCCCAGTCATGGCCTCGCCAGATGCAAAGGCCGAGCCGGGGGGCGGAGGCAACAGTCTGCAGATGCAAGACTGGCCCGAGCCGGTCCCACAAGACGCAAGGACCGCGATAGAGCGGCCGCACAAGGACAGCCCAAAAGACGCCAAGCCGACTGCCAGGAAGCATAGCACACCGAGCTACCAATGGGGGTCCCGCAGACAGAGAGTCAGGCAATATGGCAGGGGAGCACAGGCTACTAAGCCACTCGAGCACAGCAGCTAAGCTAACAGACTTGCTAAGGGAGATAGGGGGCTGGGGGGGGGCAGCGTCCAGGGAGGCTGCCGAAACAAGCTCCCACAATGGACACCACTACCACTATCACACACACAGTCACACAGTACCACATGTAAGTACTACCAGTCAACCGCACACGCACAAACAAACAAGTGGAGATCAAACAATCACCGGTGTCACGTTTGCAAAGCCATTTTATCTGTAAGCTGTGGGGCGTGGCCAGGCTATCTGGAGTGTCTTAAAGAAGTATCCACACACCATGACCAAGAGGGGGTCATACCCTGTACATATGGAATATGTAACGGAGTGGAGAGATAGTCTCGATATGATAGGGAACAAACGCGAGTCCACTGTCAGAGGCCATAAGAAGATCATTTGTAACCTTCACTAAAGCTGTTTCTGTGCTGTGCTGAGCTCTGAAACCTGACTGAAACTCT